>NW_017806030.1:711421-788999 GCF_001891065.2 Hippocampus comes
AAACGCCTTACTATACATGGTCGTTT
Organism: Hippocampus comes; assembly: GCF_001891065.2. Lineage (NCBI taxonomy): Eukaryota > Metazoa > Chordata > Actinopteri > Syngnathiformes > Syngnathidae > Hippocampus > Hippocampus comes. The sequence continues at coordinate 711,448 of NW_017806030.1, forward strand.
TTTCAGTTAAAAGCACCGTACTATACATAGTCGTTTTTTTCGGCTTAAAACACCTTACTATACATGGTCGTTTTTTTTGGCTCAAAACGCCTTACTATACATGGTCGTTTTTTCGGTTAAAAACGCCTTTCTATACATGGTCGTTTTTTTCAGCTAAAAACGCCTTACTATACATGGTCGTTTTTTCAGCTAAAAACGCCTTACTGTACATGGTGGTTTTTTTCGGTTAAAAACGCCTTACTATACATGGTCGTTTTTTCGGTTAAAAACGCCTTTCTATACATGGTCGTTTTTTTCAGCTAAAAACGCCTTACTATACATGGTCTTTTTTTCGGTTCAAAACGCCTTACTATACAAGGCATTTTTAATCAAATGCCTGAGCTACATAACGATTATATAATGTCACCTTTAAAAACATAAGCCAATGTGTGAAACAAAAACCAAATAACTCCAGAAACACTAAAACATGTTGGCCTTTATTTCAACTTCCCATCTAGTTTTTCCAATACCAACTGACTAAAATGAGTATCTATAGAAATATATGCAACACATTGGTTCTATGTCAACCAACGTGATATTTTACACCACAGCAAAATCTACATTCAAGATCGTAAAAGCAAAACAGCAAGTAAAAAAAACCAAAATGAACGAAAACTTAAATTTTCAATGAGAGTAGAAAGGTGAGTGTCAATGTATAAATAGTTATTAAAAAAATCCTGCGGTATCACATGCCAAACTATGAAATAATCTTCGGAGTTCCACTTCCAGTGCAACTGACATTAAATAGTTTCTATAGGGCCAGTTCTTGATTTGTTACATTTTAAAATGTGCAATAAGCTTCCAAGAGTTAAATAAAAGTCAGTTCCATCAGTCGTGTTGGGGGAAACACAACTGTTACATGTACTGTAAACAAACCATGTCGGAGATGATAAATGATGAAAATACATTGTCATTTCAAGGCAAAAAAACGCATTAGACTTATTCGTCGGAATGTAAAACTTTTTTCTGGAAATGTATGTTCATATTGAGGTGGAAGTTAATCATAAATTCAAGAAATCACATGAACTGGAATGCAAGTTTGTCAAATAGTGAAATGATTGCCGAAGACTGTGTCATAAGCAGGACAGGCCACTAAATGGCGATGTAGAAACACCACACGCTTACTTTTGTCCACCTGTTGAACTTACCGGTAGCTTATATGTAGAAGCACAACTGGCCTCAATAACATTAGTGTGAGCCACCTTTTTTTTTTTTTGTACTTTGTAGGTCAATGGCATCCCTATTATCTTTTGAGGCCTAAAAATGATATTGGCATGTAAACAAACAGCCAAAAGACTTTTTTTTTTTCCCTCATGAAAATTGGATGCCTCCCTTTCATGCAACGTTTAACAGAACCCAGCAAAAGGGGTTATTGTGTGATTTAAACCTCAAGACGGCAACGTCCAGATAATTTAATTGTGTGGCATGGAAAAAAAAGATTGCTGGCCTCTGATTTCAAAACTCCTTATTCACCAGAGAACAGAATCCTTTCAAGCATTTTTATCTCAGTTATGACTCTGATGCCACCTCTGAAAGTGCATTTTTGGCCCATTTTGTGACATTTCGACAGAAAAGCGACATGGGGGGGAAGCAGGAAAAAAATCCTGTCTGTATAAAGGGGCTTAAATGTGTGCGCTTGTAACGCTTAACTGGGTCCGAGTGATCCTCGCCTGTTGAGGTTCTGTGTACTGGAGCTGAGTCCTCGATGGTCCATCAGGCAGCGCGACTGAGCCACAAAAGCAAAACAAAATGTTGCCAAGGCTCGCGTCAACAACTTCCATTTTGGGACGGCATTAGCTCACCTGGCCGCCATCCTGACTTTCTCCGCCGCTGATGTTGAGCACATTGAGTGAGTTGGCTCTTTTCATCCTGAAAAAAGGAATTCACATGACAACATTCGCTGAGTGCTCACTATTCTTTTGTTCACATTCACACCTGCTTATCCAGTATAGTATTTACTCTACTGTCAGTTTTGTCAGTTACCTTGGGAAAGTGACTGAGTTACTTTACTGATGACTTGTTTTGGAAAGTAACTCAGTTAGGATACAAATGAGTTTATTCGCTACTTTCAGCAGACGCCGACAAAACGGCTGAAGAAAAATGACAATACCTTATTGGAAGTGCACTTTTACAGTTATGATAAATGATTCAGTTTTTATTTAACAAAAGTTTCAAGGGACCCAACGACACTTAATGGTTATCATTGGGACGGACAATACCCCTGACTATTGTTGCTGCCTTTACTTACAGACAAGCATTACTTTACCCAGCATTACTCGGGGTGGCTTCCTCCACATCGACACCCTTGAGCTTGCGCACCAGCTTCTCGCTGCTTCGCCGTATGGACTCTCGCAGCTTGGTGAAAGAGCCACTTCGCCTCAGCGGGCCATCCTGATGCCCGGATTGGTCGCTGCCGCCCGACCAGCTGGGCCGGGCGTCGCCTCAACAACGGAAGAGGGTGAAGAAAAGATTGGATGTTATGACAGTAAGTCTTGGTTAAAAATAACAAAATAATAAAGGGAAAAGAATACAGTGGTACCTCTACTTACGAAATTAATTAGTTCTGGAAGAAATTTATAAGAAGTAGAAAATTAGAGAGACGCGTTTTCCATGTAAATGCCCTAATCCGTTTCAAGCCACATCATTTTATGTGGTTCGCCAAAGGAAATTATGTGCATCCACTTCATGTTTTTTGCTGAAATTGCAAACTGTCTTCACTTTTAAAAATTTGGAGGTATTGCATGAATTTTTGTTCCCAAGCCCCCTTTTTTTAAAAAAAATGTAATATTTGAAAAAACTGTTTTTATTGGCCTCTGATTTCAAAACTCCTTATTCACCAATTTGTTGTGTAGCCTACACGTAATATGAGATGGCGCTACATAAATTTGGGTTCATAGTTGTAACAGCCCTCCGCAGGAAACCATAGCTATGATGTGGCCCGTGACAAAAATGAGTTTGATACCCCTGCATTCGAGTGTACTCCAAAATATTAGATGAAAGAAAAAAAAATAAATATCACATCATAAAAATGCTTCAGATCAGAATGAAAACATGGATGCAACAAAAAAAGTACAAGGAAAATATTTGCGAGGTATATTGCTGGCTTACAAAGTCTGCGAAGGATGGACATGAATTCAATTGCATTAAAAATATGTATGCTAGGGTGTGTGTGTGTGTGAGTGTGTGTGTGTCTCTCTCTCTCTCACTGTCTCTCTCCCCTTTCTGTTTTAGTCACCTGAGGATATTTTGCAATCCTGGTCGTCATGGTAACATTTCCGCTTACCTTCTACAGATCCAAACTCCTTCTCATGCGCTCGGGTGAGAATCTCCTTGTAGAGCGCTTCCGCTTGGCGGTACTTGCCCTGCTTGAGGTAACAAGAGGCCTGACAGGAAGAAGACGAAGTTGAGAACGAGGAGCCTGCGGTTGCACAACGGCATGACTTGGGGCTTACCAGGTTGTTTTTGGTCTTGGCCACGTTGGCATCGTCGGGTCCCAGTTTGCTCTGATAGATGTGCAGAGCTCGCTCGTAGTAGCGCTCCACTTCCTGGTACTTTCCCTGGTTCTGACACAGCAGTGCCAAGTTGTTCAGCTGCTTGGCCACGTCAGGGTGCTCCGTGCCCAGTACCTGGCAAACCACGCATGGTACAACTCGGGCCGTCAACACATGATTTCAGCAAAGTTTTTTCCACCAGAAAACTCTTGTTGCACCGCTGACATTAGTAAGGAGAATCCAAAAATTATGAACAAACAAAAAAAAAAAAAATGGTAAAAATACAAAAATATGAGGAGGAAAATCAAAATATTAGAACATTTTAATATTGATGCAGAAATATGTTTTAAAAAAAAATTCACAACAAGAAAGATTGCAAACAGTTGACCTTCTCACGGATCTGCAGCGCTCGCTTGCACAGCGGCTCAGCTTCTGTGTATTTGCCTCGCTTCCCGTAAAGCACCGCCAGGTTGTTGAGTGTGGCCGCCACCTACAAACACACACAAAAACACGCATACAAACACATGTGTGTGTGTGTGTGTGTGTGTGTGTGTGTGTGTGTGTGTGTGTGTGTGTGTGTGTGTGAGAGAGAGACGCTGTTACATGATATGCGTGTTTGTGTCCAACTTACAGCCGGGTGGTCCACTCCCAGTGTTTTCTCCCTGATGGCCAGCGCGTCATTTAGCAAGTTGGCAGCTTCTTTGTATTTGTTTTGGTCTCTAAATATACAAAAAAAGTGTACAAATGTCTTCTTTATATTTTTAACACATTTTTAATTTGAAGGGCAAAAAGTTTGAATGACAAGTTACTGAAGAATGTTGTGTTGCCATAGTTACTGGCCTCACCTATAAACCAGTGCCAGAATGTTCAACATGGTGGCCACGTCAGGGTGGGTGTGGCCCGACGACTTCTCCAAGTCTTCTAAAGCCTGGGGAGGATTTCAAGTTTCGGTCACATGATGGGTCTCCGTCATATGATCTTAAATGCGTTTCAGTCACATGATTTCAGGCGATTTTGGGACCCATGCCATTTCCGATACGTCGGCAGCAGGGAGCGCTCACCTGTTTGCAAAGGGGCACGGCGACCTCGTATCGTCCCTGCGAGGCGTACTGGATGACGAGGTTATGGAGCGTCCGGAGGCGAGCGGGAATCTCGTAGCCTCCTTGTTGGGCTGCCGCTGCCGCACTGCTGTGGTGATGTTGCGACGTCGACACTGACAACACACATTATGCGCACGTATTCAGGTCATTTACATTATTCGGTTTATTTTGCGCGCGTGTGGGTGTTACTTTGTGATGACTCCTCAGCCTCGCCAGGAAAAAGGTAATCCAAAGACTCCTTGTTGGAAGATGTGTTCTTGTCATCCTGGAAATATTAGACAAAAAATACATAAGTCTTATGACAAATTGAAAATAAAAGTACGAGCTAACATACTAGCTAAAAATTTGAAAACATTTGGAAACATAATACTAAACAAAAATGTGACTATGACAACATGTTATCTTTGTTTATTTTTTTTAAATAATTTTTATTTATATACTTTTTCGTCTACTTCTCCCTTTCATAATTTTGCTGCTGTAAATTGGGAATTTCTCCATTGTGAGACAAATAAAGGTTTTCTTTGTATCCTGCGAGTGCATGCTAAGTGTGGTTAGGTGTGCCCGCTTGTGTGCTGTCTCACCGGCGGCGGTGCCTCCTCCTGGTCGTACTTGCGCATGGAGGCCATGAACTGCAGATGCTTATTGTGTTCTTCCAGCGTGACCACATCCTGCTCGCGCTCCTGCAGACGCTGCTGGGTGCCCGCCAGCTCGTCGCGCAGCCACTGGTTCTCCTGACACAGGCGGCGCACCTTTAAATGGACGCCAAAACAAATGGAATCAATGTCCTCTTGTTCCTCCTCCTCCTCCTCCTCACATCCGCACTCGGCAGTCTCACCTGCGCTCGCAGCTTCTGCTTCTCGGCCTCCAGAGAACCCAAATGAGCCGACAGTGCCATCATCACCTGATCACACAACACACAAACTAAGTACCGCAAGGTAGCGTTGCAGCTCGTTCTTCTCTCCGTGTGTCCCCCATGAAACTACATACTGTTAAATTAAACTAGGCCATCGTTTTTCTTGATTGTTTTGTTTGCTTTTTGTGTAGGACGCAACCTGCGCTTCACTGAGTCCCAGTTCGATCCTGTCCAGCGACTGTCGTATGATGCCACTCTTCTCGCGCTCCACACTGCAGTCGCTTTCAACCGTCATATCGGCACTCTGGGACGTCCCCTGCAGGCTCTCCAGCAGGCTGCGATTCTCTCCTCGGAGCGCCTCCAGCCCAGCGATCACCTGCTGCGTGCTGCACAGGATCTCCTCCGCCGACAACATGGCCGCACCTCCTCGCGCAAACAGAAAGAAAATACCACAAACGGAATCAAATCAAAACCATAAATTTTGTTTTCAATTTAAAATTCCTTGATAGACTCTGAAAATATAGAAAAAATATAAAATATTTACTCATGAGGTGCTCTAGGTGATATAAAAATGCCGTCCAAACATTATCAGACGGTCGAACAAAAACCTTTGCATACGTTACAAACTTTGTGGGAGGATGATAAAAAAAATTGACATGACTGGTTAGCACGTTCGCCTCACGGTGCAGAGGTGGATTCAATTCCAGCCCCGGCTTTCCTGTGTGGAGCGTGCACGTTCTCCCCGTGCCTGCGTGGGTTTTCTCTGGGTACTCAGTTTTTTTTTTTTGCCACATTCCAAAAACAGGGATGGCAGGTTAACTGAACACACTCGGTGTGGCTGTGAGTGTGAGTGGTTGTTCATTTACGCGATCATCTTGCGATCGGCTGGCAACCGGTTCAGGGTGTACCCCAACTACTGCCCAAAGACAGCCGGGAGAGGCTCCAGCACGCCTGCGACCATCGTGAGGATAAGCAGCTCGGAAAATGGATGGATGCATAACAATTATGAAAAATCAACTTGGATGTTACAAGACAACATATTTATTTTCTAAGCATTTTTTAAAAAGTAAAAAAAAAAAAACAACACAAAAAAACCCCAATTTTGTTCTGGGGGGGTGATACGTCATTTTTTTTAAATGTAAATATGTTGAGTTGCAAATGTCACACTATTTAATAAAAGTTTAAGGTCAGAAGACAAACTACTATTTAAAAAAATATCACATCGTGTGTATATTTTAAAAAATATCACACCGTGTGTATTTTTTAAACAGAAATAGGCAGTGAAAAAAAACATTTTCGAAAATGTTGATACATTCGCGCAATGTGCAGCAGGCCCGCGAGCAATAATTATAATTCGCACATAAATCTCCCAACTCGGAGACTTCGAGTTGTTTATGGGCCAAACGAAGTGAGATTTGCAGTAGAATAAGCAACATATGTTAACATTTGCGAGCTTGCAGCAAAGGTAAACAAACACAAAGACGGTTCATTTCCACTCCCACTTTAAGTTATTTTTAGCCTACCTGCTAAGTCTACACTCCGTCGGGATCTCGTCTGGTTTAGTGCCCTGCAAGGAGGTGCTGTTTTTATACTAAGGTGAGTATTATTTATGATTTGTTGTACATTTTCGCCCGGTTTATGTGATGCCGAGAAGCTTGCTGGTCTTAAAAAGTGATAAAAGTGATCCACCTGCAACCTCCTCGACTCGCTGTCATCGTACAGACACTTAGCAGCAGTGTTATAGCACAATCTGGCACCAACTTCCGCCTACGAATGTGACGTCATAAAAGTAAACGTTTTGACGGCACGCCACAGCACAGAAAAAAAACGTTGTAATTATAATTTTTCACTTTATTCAGCACATTATTCTTATAATTGTGTGTCATATAATTAATATTAAATAAACCTAAAGAAAAAAGAGCAGTACACGTTGGACTCCGTTTAGACTGGAGGCAAAAACCGCCAACTTCCTGTGTTTCCTCCCCTCGCTTTGTGACTGAAGGAGCTTACCTGATCCCATATTTCCCAGTAACCTCAGCAGCTAAACGACGTCACCTGGATGCTGTTTCTGTCGAATATCATAATTGTGAGAAATAAAATATTAAAATTTGGTTTAATGACTGCTTCTCTGTGATTCGCCTGTGCACTACTTGATTCATTGTTAAGGTTTCAGCGAGTCAGCAAAGATAATTGTCAGAAGCAAGCGATATATTTTGTAATTGTTTACATTTTTAAATAGTTTCATTAAAAATATGTTTTATTGAATATTTTTTCCTTCCGTTCTTAAATGTATTGTTTTGTATCATTCAACAAAAAAAATCCCCAAAAATAATTCCCAAAAGCTGAATTTTTTGGAGAAAACCAGGAAAAAAAATTCTGAAAAACAAACAAAAAAATTCGATAAATCAATGAACCAAATTTTTTTTTCACAAAATGGAAAAAATACTTTGAAAAACAGAAACAAAAAAAAATACAAATACTCAAAAATAAATTACCCAGAAAAAACTTTATTTTTGTTTGTTTTCTCAAGTGAAAACTGACATGAGTGTTACAGTTCAATAAAATAAGAAAAAAATCCTGGTTATTAAACATGCAATTGTGTATGTATGAGTGTGCCTTTTTAATCATAGTGTAATTCATTGAGATTGAGGAAAGTATTATTGTTACTTACACATATTTAGTGAGCAGCTTAAACAGCCAATCCACTAAAGAATGTGAGCAGATTGTCGTTAAAGTCACATTGTACAGCAAAATATTGTGTGTGTACATGTGCGTGTGTGTGTGTGTGTGTGTGTGTGTGTGTGTGTGTGTGTGTGTGTGTGTGTGCGTGTGTGTGTGAGTGTGTGTGTGTGTTTGTGAAAGAGAGAGAATGTGGTAGGGTCATACCCAGGGACAGCTGAGTCAACGCAATCCAATCGCGGGTCTGGCCGAGGAGGCACCACTAAAATAGTCAGAGTGTAAAAGTTGAACTGGTGTGACTTGATCAGTTTGTTCAGTTAGTGTTTCATGAAAAAAAATAAATCCATATGAAGAAAAAAACAAACAAAAAAATCAACAACACAACTGTTATGATAAAAAACACAAGTGCAGATTCAGCTGTGAACATGGCGAAGGCAACGATATATGACGTGGCGTTGGTACGTGACAAGTACGTCCATAAAAATACTTTGCATGACTACCAAGACCAGTAAAACGTGACACCACAGGGGCCACTGCGGTGGAAAGACAAGGACGTCATGGATGACATGCAGAAAAGGGAGGCAACTCAAACATGATGTGTTTATTAGTTAGGTGTAGGTGTGAGAAAGGCATCCATTTTTTTTTTGTTTACATTTTCCAACGTTCACTTAAACAACATTCCTAGGAAATTACAATATCCCATCACTAGTGAGTTTTGTTTCCAACAGGCCCTCGGACTATATATATACTTGTAGATGGTTTTGCAGGAACCATGTTGGTGACCCCTTCAATCATGTGCATTCAATGAGTAGACTGCATGAATGTTGTGCAGCATAATGTTTGTATGCATTCAAGTGGTGTAGCATAATGTACTATAGCATGTTGCATGCTTCAGCGTTATGCGTCGTAATGTCTTGCAACATAATGCCCCGTATGAAACATTGTATGCATTAATGGTTTGGACCATGATCTTATGTCCTATAATGTTATGCACCATAATGTTGTATGTCATAACGTTGCCATAATGGTCTGTACCATGCAGTTGTTTTCAGTCATGTCGTGGAGTACAATTCTGTATGTATTCATGTTATGAATCGTTGTGCATTAAAATGCGGCATCCATTGATCTTGTTTACCATCAAGTCGTTTGTCCTCATGTTGCATACATGAATGTGAATACTGATTGACACGGTGTCGCTGCTTATATAACTGCCCTTGTGGGCAGCTGTGGCACTGTGAGGGGTCGGGACAGGCCAGTGTAGTGTGTGTGTGTTAGGTGGGGGGTGGATGCTGATCCAGTGTGCATCTAAAGTGGGAAACTGGATCTGTGCCACAGTAGCATATGATCAAGGGAACACGCACACACACACCAGACATGACCCGAGTCCTATTGATAGTCTTATAAAAGTCAGCGTGAAATACTTGCTGTCACTACATACACACGTTATATTGAAAAGTTGCTTGTATGAGCCAGTGCTATGGAGTCGTCTGGCAACGAACTGTCGCGTTTAATTTAGGAAGCAACATGGAGGCCTGCTTCAGTGAAACAAGAGACCAGGGGAGGATTTAGAACCTGATGCTCATATGCAGCGCAAACTGATGTCTTTTGCTGCGACACAAGGCACACACTTTTCAAAAACTACTTTGGCCCCATGTTAACATTTTATTTGCTTATTTTAGTACAGGATCTCACTCGGTGGCGTCGCTAGTGAAGTATCCAACATCCAGCATGATCTCAGTATGATTAAATAAGCTTCAGGCAGATGACTGAGGTTTAGCAAATTAGCAGCCGGTGCTAACGCTAGCAGCGCTTTGAGAGCGATTGGAGCAAAGTTTCACATTACGAGAGGGGGCATTTTCGGAAGTTCACCCCTTGAATCCCCACCCCAAAGCATCAGTCTTCAGTCATGTGATCTGTTCCATGTCTCAAGAAGCTGGTGTTGAGTTTCACTGAGAGATGGTATCGAGCTAATAATGCACAGAAAATACCTGACTAGTTGCCAAAATGCTAGCAACAGCTCAAGTATTACATAGGGCACACACTGAAAATTAAAGCAAAAACAAAACATCCCAAATACATGAAGAAACGTGTTAAAGGCCGAAGGAAAACCAAGACATAACTCTTTGGCCATTATTCCAAAAGATATGTTTGCCACAGATACAAAACTGTTCTCCAGCACCACACTTACATTGAAGCGTGATTCTGGCAGTATCATACTTTGGGGCTTGTTTTCTTCAGCTGGAAATAGCACCTTGCTTTTGCACGGTTCCAAATGTCACTAGTTGTAAGCACAAAACCATCAGACTACAGCTCAAAATAATAATTAAAAAATGTAAAGATAAGCCAACTACAAAATCAGAATTTCAAAGGCCCTTTAAATGGTGGGAGGTGTGTTGTGACTCTCATTTAATATGTGTTTGAATGTAATTGGTTAATCATAAACTGAGCCACACCACTGCTTATAAGCGGGTGTGCATACTGGTGCGACCGCATTATCTCTCATCTTTTATTTATCCTATCAAAACATAGACTATACTAGTTATCTTCTCAAGGGTCGTGGGGGTGCTGGAGCCTATCTTAACTGTCATCCGGCAGTAGGCGGGGGACACCCTGAAGCGGTTGCCGGCCAATCGTTGGGCACACAGAGACGAATAACCATTCGCGCTCACAATCACATCTACAGGGATAATACAGAGTGTTCCATGAACTTGCCATGCATGTTTTTGGAGTGTGGGAGGAAACCGGAGTACCCGCAGAAAACCCACGCAGGCACGGGGAGAACATGCAAACTTCACACAGGAAGACCGGAGCCGGAATCGAACCCTGCACCTCTGCAGGCCGACCTGCTCAACAGTCGCCCACCGTGCCGCTCCCCCCATCCCTACTTGAATATACTGTTGTTAAACATGACATAGTTGAACATGGTTAAACATACTGTATAGCTCATCATGCAGCGGTTGCTATCTTGAGCACGTCATATTGAACAGCATATGATTGAATATAGCATGGTTTAGTTGAACATACATAGTTAAATATGATTACGTTAAACATGATGTCGTTGAAAATATTAAGGCCCAACCAATATCTGCTAGCCAATTAATGAGTCGGGCCCTGGAACATACTCTTGGATAGAAGAATGCGGTATCGTTAAACATGGAAGAGTTGAACATGTTTTGACAAGCACCGATTGGGAATTTGCGTAAATTGAATCGTTGAACACGTAGTTGAACATGGCTGACAAAATGGCGTGTGTGTACATGCTTGAATATAGCTGAGAACACGCTTATGAACACATCACACATGCAAACACACACACACACACACACACACACACACACACTGGTCCTGCCGACTGCGGCGATCCGCGAGGTGAAAGTTCTCCATGTTCCTTCTGCAGCTGTCACCTCAACCACATTTCCTCGTTGCCTTTTACAACAGTCGGCTTGCCACTCGTCCAATCACACCAGAGCGGCCCGAGTCCTCTCAGCCAGTCGTGGTGGAGGTGACGCTATAAAAGTCAGCGTCCAACACCTGGCACACTTGGGCAACCCCTACATTTGGTGGACAGGATCTGATCCCGGGATCTGTTACCTCTCTCTTTCCTCCTGAGCAGGTAACGCTGTCAATCATGTCACAGTTTAGTTTTGTGTTGATCTTTAAAATAACACCAATGGAATTTGTCATTTAGAGGTTTTGATGTGATCACTCTGTTGCTGGAAATCTGCTGCAAAAATAACACTTGTGTTTGTTAAAACTGTTGTGTCTTCAAGGGGCCCCAATTGTGATTAGCTTTTGTTGATGCAAATTTGACCGAAAATGAGGTCGAACATTATCGGAGGAACATAAAATGTTGTTCATATTTAATTTTAAATTCAAATGAATGAATGCTAAAAAATACAAAACTAACATTCCAAAATAACAGTAAAAAAAGATATTTTTAAAATTATTTCATTGTTTAAACAAAGTAAATGTTTTAAAATGTTATTCACTTTAATACCTGAAATTAAAAAAATTATTGCAAAACAATAATCAAAAAAGTATTTAATTGTAAATCCCACTTAAACTAATGCAACGCACCAAAATATTTGCCCAAACTACACAAGATAGACAAGAATAATTTTAAAAAATGAAGGTTGCAATCTAAAAAGTTTGATTTTTTTTTTTTTTTGCAACTTTGATTAAAATTGTTGCATAGTACTGTATTGTGAAAGCCTCATTGTCATTGGGGGAAAATGTGAAAATAGATGCTTCTACTTTTGAACTGTACTTGGGGCTGGAGCATGGAACAAGCGTGATGATGTTCTGAGGTTGCATGAGATGCAACAGATTGATTCGCACACACTGCCTTTCCTTTTTAGTGCCTTGGGCGAAGGAGCTGTGAAGGGGGCCAAGGCACGGGGTGGGGGGGGCTTCTAGACTATTAATAATCCTCCCTGCTGGTAGTGGGCTCTTACGGTGGGAGGGCTGAACGGCACAGCTGAGAAAGACGTTGACAGAGTGACACTCAGACACAGATACCTTTGACTTTTAGCAAACACTTCAAGGCCTCCACTTCTATCAATCAGAGCAGTGACGCAAAAGGAGAGAAAGGCAGGGAGAGAGCTTAGCGGAGAATGAGAAGGTGTCTCCTTTTCTCCCAAAGAATCATCAACAAAGCCATTGAAGCACTGGGAGAGACCTCAGACAATGCTGAGGGTGCTTAATACAATAAAACACACACACACACACACACACACACACACACACACACACATTTTCATCAATAGGTCATAATTTTGAATGTATTTTGTGACAGTCGGAGCAGGAATTGCAGCCATGGCCAAGAACTGTCACAACGACTACAAGATGAAGTTCTCATCGGACGACGAGTACCCCGATCTGTCCCAGCACAACAATCACATGGCTAAGGTAGCGCACAGCTACAGTAGATGTATTTACTGTATATGAATGCACAAGCGTGTACATTTGTATACATACAGTACATCTATAAATGTATATATTTATATGCGCGGATAGAGAAATATATATATATATATATATATATATATAGAGAGAGAGAGAGAGAGAGAGAGAGAGAGATATATATATATATATAAAACCTACAGAGCCACTGTTGTCCCCCTTCATGATGCAGGTACTGACCAAGGACATCTACGCGAAACTGAGGGGCAAGTCCACCCCCAGCGGCTTCACCTTGGATGACATCATCCAGACTGGCGTGGACAACCCCGGTAAGCCGAGTTCCAAACACCTTGCAGTTTGGACGAAAAAAAAAAAAGAAAAAAAATGCCACCAACCTTGGCATCGTCCTCCTCAGGACACCCCTTCATCATGACTGTGGGCTGCGTGGCCGGTGATGAGGAGAGCTACGAGGTCTTCAAGGACCTGCTGGACCCCGTCATCTCGGACCGTCACAATGGTTATGGACCCAGCGACAAGCACAAGACCGACCTGAACTTCGAGAATCTAAAGGCAAGTTCTTCTTTGTAGATGGTACACAGAGAAGGAAAAAAAGTACACTCTAAAAAAAAAAAAAATTGCGATAAGCTCAAAATTTCAAGGCAATAAACTTGTAGTTTTCAGTTTGGCAATTGAACTAAAAGTTATAAGTTTTCTGTTGTGAAAAAGGTCTTTCCTGCATTTCACAGCAAAGAAATAAGAGTTTACAGAACTGTTGTCCTTTTCATTGGATTCCAATTTAAAGAGACACGTTAAAACAACTCGCTTTTGTGTTCTCGCAGGGCGGAGATGACCTGGACCCCAACTACGTTCTGTCCAGCCGCGTGCGTACCGGCCGCAGCATCAAGGGCTTCACTCTGCCACCACACAACAGCCGCGGAGAGCGCAGAGGCATCGAGAAGCTCTCCATTGAGGGTGACTAGCTTGTCAGAAAATTGCTTCATTCAAATGTATTTATTCCCCCACCCACAAAAAAAAATCTAATGTCTAGTGTTAACACAAATGGTGACACAAGCTCTGACATTGCATATAACCCTTGATTGATACGCGATGCGATTGGGCAGCGGGGGGCACGACCAACACAAGGGGGAACCCAAATACAATAATATACAATCCAGCTATCCATCCATTATGGCATACGCTGATCCTCACAAGGGTCACGGGCGTGCTGGAGCCTATCCCAGCTGTCTTCGGGTAGCTGTCTCAGTGACCCCTGCACTCAAGCAAATGCTAGAACAAGTGCTAAGAAATGTGCTAACACCAAGCGCAAACACAAATGCTAAATCAAGTGCTAACATTGTCCCGCTTCCACAGCCCTGGCCACCCTGGAGGGCGAGTTCAAGGGCAAGTACTACCCCCTGAACGGCATGACCGACGCCGAGCAGGAGCAGCTGATCGCCGACCACTTCCTGTTTGACAAGCCCGTGTCTCCGCTGCTGACGTGCGCCGGCATGGCCCGCGACTGGCCTGACGCCAGGGGCATCTGGTGAGTCCAAAACAACCGACAACGCCTTTCCTCAACCTCCTGAGCTGTGATTGCAAAATGTTGCGCAACTGGTCCCAACATCTGCATTTCTTGACGGACAATTTGTCATTCTTGACCGGTGACATGCAGTGACAGACAGAATAAATATATGGGAAAAAAAGTCGAAAAAAATATTTCCCTAATTGGCTGAACAAGTTGGAAACACAATAAATAGACAGAGAGATAGACAGAGAGATAGATCGTGACATTGATTTGGTTATGCAGGCACAACGACAACAAGACTTTCCTGGTGTGGGTGAACGAGGAGGATCACCTGCGCGTCATCTCCATGCAGAAGGGCGGCAACATGAAGGAGGTGTTCAGGCGCTTCTGCGTGGGTCTGCAGAAGGTAAGCAAAGAACAAACGAAAAAAAAAACAATGAATGAATATGTTGACAAATTGGCTTTTCCACAGATTGAGGAGATCTTCAAGAAGCACAACCACGGCTTCATGTGGAACGAGCACCTGGGCTACATCCTCACCTGCCCATCCAACCTGGGCACCGGCCTGCGCGGTGGCGTCCACGTCAAGCTTCCCAAGCTCAGCACACACCCCAAGTTTGAGGAAATCCTCACCAGACTGCGCCTGCAGAAGCGCGGCACAGGTACCACCACGCGCCACTTCACTTCTCAACGGGGGCTCTGCTCGCTTCACTTTTTTCAATTTTTCTTTTTCTAAAACAGTGAAAAAAAGTCACCTTCCAAAAGATACATCAAATCCTTGAATGTAATTTCTTAATAAAAAAAAAAAAATCACTGTAAAAATAACATCTGAAAAAAAATCAGCATTTTTTTTTTTAAAACAATCAGGCATTTTTACTTTGTTCTCATAACATAACTGTACATCTAAACAAAATCACCTTTTATAAGATTACGTATTTTTATTTTTTGGCACAAAAAAAACCCTGACAATTTTTTTAAAAATTCTTTAAATTGAATTTCTCAGCAAAAAAAGTCTTGTTCGCAAAAATTACTTGTCTTCCTCCAGTTTTTAAAACTATTTTTTTTTAAAGAAATGCATTTTTCTTTTTAACACATTGGAGCCCCGTATACTGGCGGTTAGTTTTTTTTCCCCAACATTTTTTTATTGCTCCCTCTGTTTTTCATGGAAATGGATATTGAATATTTATCTGCGTTTTGGAAGAATTGTTATGGTTTTCCGCCCAAAAATCACAATAAATTTCAATGGCTATCAGTTCTATGCAGATTTGCCAGCCGGGCCGGTCGCTATCCCCCACTGCTCATCCCTTATTTCAAAGCCAGTATTTCTGCGAGGCGGGCGACCAAACCTGATCTTACTTTCTGCCTCTAGGTGGCGTCGACACGGCCTCCGTGGGCGGCGTGTTCGACATCTCCAACGCTGACCGTCTGGGCTCCTCCGAGGTGTACCAGGTTCAGTTGGTGGTGGACGGTGTCAAGCTGATGGTGGAGATGGAGAAGAAGTTGGAGAAGGGCGAGTCCATCGACGGCATGGTCCCCGCCCAGAAGTAAACGAAAAGACCAACAACCATCACGCTATGACTATGTTTTTTTTTTTTTTATAAATATCAAAACCAAAACAAAGCCTGGTTGTTCCTTGACATCATCGGTATCCTCCTTTTCTTTCTTTTCCCTTCCTCTTTTTCTCCTCTGTGACATCCTGGGATCAATCCATCTGCCTAATATTTCTCTGGTGGTAAATTAAAACTGGACTAATAAACAAATGCCCCATTTAAAAACAAACTACTTTGTGTTTTGTGTTCTTTTATGCTAACTGACTGTTAGCTACACTCCGGAAATGGGGAATGGCCAAAGAACAGCACACGCCACCTAAGTAAAGACATGTAAGCGGTCTCTCAAAAATAACTCCCCCCCTCCCCCACAATTTTTTTTCTTAAAAATGTTTCCTTCATAACAATACAGCATTTTAAATCGAAGAAAAATAAGAAATGTGCGTGAAAAAGTATTTTAAAAAAATGCAGCCAGTAAAATTTCCATGCCTGTTTTTTAGGAAGAAAAAATGTATTCTTACCTTCAAAAGAACATTGCAGAAAAATTGGGACTTTTTTACCACAACATTACACCTCCGGCACCCCAAATGCTATTCAGTCATTTGACAAAACTCAATGAACACACCTTTGTCATCTCCAAGGTGTTAAGTGCTATGCTGTTAACAAATACATTCCACATTTACTCGCCAAAGCACTAGAAATCTAATGGCGGTAGCAACACGTTCCTGATTGCTGCTTAGCCAAAGTTAATTAGGTAATGAGTTAATTCCTCTTCCAGATGATACATGAGTGCATGAGAAAAAAAGATGATCTGGGAATATCAGAGGTTGAAAGTCTTTATTTATGACACATGATGTTTTGAGGACTGCAGCTCGCTCCATAAATTAAAAACAGTGACGGCTACAGTATGCACTAAAGTGATGTCCTGGAGGTCCCAAAAGAAAAAGACAACACAGCTTGCCGTCTTCAGTCACCAGCTGAAGACCAGCCACAAACTGACAAAGCTTTTTGTCTCTCCATTGGTTGGTGATTTAAGATTATGATGACATATCATTTAATCATAAAAAAAATCCAATATTCTGGGTATCTTTGAATTTTAAATATTCCTGTGTTAATGTTACGAAGCTTATCAGCGAAGTGTGTGTTCGTGTTAACCCAAAAATACATCACACATGTTAAGTGCTTTAAGACAACGGCAGGAACTCAATCTAATTTTTCTTTTTAACGTTAATCAGCATTTGCGTGCCAAAGCTAACGTGATGCTAGTTAGCAAAAAGTCTGAGAGCATTAATATATTTGAGAAGTCCGATTGGATGCTTGCATGAAGACAATGACACATTGTCATTTTTATTGTCAGTTTTTTTTTATGCTAACATCACAATGATTGGGAGCCAAAGGTGTGTGAGCGTGAACCAACTAATCCAATCTGCCTCATCTTCCAAAAATAAAGAAACAAACCAAAAAAAAAAAAACCTACTACACAAAGCAGAATTTGTAACTGTTTCCTGCATGTCACCCTCTAGAGGCTGGAGGTCAAAATGCAGCATCGCTACTTCGGCGTGTAACATGTAACACATTTTTTGCTGTCTGTTCTTTTGAATCGAAAGTTGAAAAATGTGACTGTAAATAGCAGCTTCAGGAAGGAATGATGAAAAATTCATTGGGGAATAAAACCATAGGTAATTATGAACTGGTATTAAGACCGCAATAAAACAAAGAAAAACAAATAGATGATACGACCAGATTCAAATTGGGATCTTACATAAGTCATATTTTGTCATAATTTTCACGAAAATATGACAATTTTCTTTTCAATATATATTTCCTTTTTTCTCTGAAAAATACATGATTCCCTTGAAAAAAAACCGACAATTCTCATGAGATTCTTTTTTTCTCCCGACTTTATTGTATGATAGTTCTGACTTTAGTCTGAGTATTTTGTTATTCTTTTGAATGTGGTCTTAACACTCGTTGGTAGCTGATCAGTCAAACATAATGAAATAAAGTGTGTTTGAGTGATGTTCTCTTTTCGCTTGTTTTCAGCAGTTCAAGATGGGACACAGAACGAGGGTCTTTGGCGGAGGCATGGCGAGGAGTTTGCACCCACTTCTTCCCTGCCATTTCAGTATTTTCTGACTTAGCCCCTGCCCCTCAGCCCTCAGAGCTCCAGCTCCTTGGACACTTTGGTGGCGATGTCCCTGAAAGCGAGCGGCGCCCCCCAGAGGCGCTTGAAGCGCACACCGCTGCTCTGCGCCGGCCCGCCAGGCAGCTGGCACACTTCGGCCTCAAAGGCCACACGGGCGCCAGCCGCTCCATGCGTGCAGGACAGCAGGAAGGGGCCCGCCAGATGGACTTGGCAGCCGCAGCCCTGGGCCGCCTCCCGCAGAGCCAGGACCACTTCGGCTGGGTCGCGGGGGCTGCGGACCCTCACATCCCAGCCGCTTCGGGGGGTCCGGGGCTCGGCCGCTTTCTGATGCCCAGATATATGGCGACTGAATAAAATATGGGGTGGTGAAAGAGGGAGGGGGAGGGGGGATGAATGGAGGTTAGATGAGTTATGATGAGTTTGACGGAGAGAAAGCAAGAGGAAAAATAGATTACTGTCACACATTAGTTCAATTTAAATACAACATCCCTTCATATAGTAACCAAGGGCTTTTGGTCATTAATTGCTGAGAACTAGACACAACTTGCGTTAATAAGACTTATATTCTAAAAAAAAAAAATTATGTTATATTTCATATTGTATGTAAATTTTAAATTATTATTTCTGTGTGTGTATATATATAAAATCACCATATTAAAACACAGAACCAAATCAAAATCTGTCTATCTAATCACTGCATTAAAACAGAGGACATCCAACTTTGAACAAGTCAAAAAGTGTCTGGACTTTGAAGAGAAAAATCATACACACCATAAAAGAACCGGAACCGGAAAAGAATTACGGTACGCTACACCGTATATCAGGTGGGCTGGCTCAAAAGGTTAAAAGTATATTAGTATAGTATGAAATATTTCTATCAGTGGGATTAACCTGTAAAAACAACAACAAAAAAAATATCTCTACAAAATTAGAAAGTTGCTCCTGAAATGAAGGTATTGTTTCACAAAACTGCTTTTTTCGAGCCTTGATTATACTAATCACTGACTGTCATTTGTTACCTTTAAGGACATGGATAAATTGTTAAGCAGCTTTTCTGACAAAAAACACACATATCAGGTTTGTAGATGCCACATCTGCTGACTCCTCTATTTAAGATAAGAAACCCTTTATTTGTCTCACAATGGAGAAATTCACAATTTACAGAAACAAAATTATGAAAGGGAGAAAGTAGGAAAACTTGAGGAAATACATTTTTCTCTAAATCTTTTTTTTTCCACAATGAATATCTAAGTTTTCCGAATGACTACTTTCTACATCACAAGTCAAAAGAGGGTGAAAAAGGAGGCCTATGTTGTGCAAATAGAGTTCTCTGCTTTTTTTTCTCTCTTTTTTTCACGGGATGGTCAACTACGAGCAACCACAGCACGGCTAACTAAGCTAACGTTACCTGCTGCTGTTGTTAGCCTGAGACACTGAGAGGAAAAACACAACTTTTAAGAAACAAAAGGCACATTTGTGCATTAACGGTTTGCTAATTCTCATGCTTGATCCTTATATGGTATAATTAAATATAGATTTGCTCACATAAGTAGGACACCACAGTTTGATTACTGTGTATATGATTTATCTGAACAACAACAAAAAAGACCTCTGCCATAAGATTACAATAATTTACAAATTCTTGTTTTACAAATAAATTTTCTTCTCCAAAATTGTGGCTTATTTTTTCATACATTTATTTTCCAAAAAAACCCTTTTTTTGCCCCATTGAAAAATGCTGAAAATTTAGATTGAAAATCTTTCACAACTCACCTTGTGACCGGAGATCTGCTGATTCTCTCAGGTTCGTCTGTGACCCTCAAGAGGAAGACAAAAGATGTCTATTAGAAAACAACCAGGAAAAAAAAAAACAATAACATGAAAAAACACACCTCCTGCTTAAGTTCTACCTCAATGAGTACACTGATTAAAACACATAACATGGCTACTCATCCATCACAGTGATCAGATGTAAACAGCACACACAATGAATATGAGGACTTCACACGAAACAGTCATGTGTTCTGCTGCATCTGTGTTGTGACTGATTTTATCTTGACACCTCAGAGACCTGTTGTGTGACAAAGTAAGGCTGAATAAATGTGGAGAAGAGTACAGGTGCATGATGGGAGGACAGCAAGAGAATACAATAGCAGTAGCAGAACAAAACCCAAACTGTGTAAAGTGTTGGTCCAACAGCAGGGCAAAGGAGATTAACATCGTTTAACCTTGCTGGGAAACAGCAAAGACACTCGCTCAGGATCACGCGGGCACAAGCTGCCATCTTCTTAAACCACACCAACACACACGTACACACACACACACACACACACAATTCTATTCTTTGGAAACAACTTTAACTTTAAAAGCCACCTCCATTTGTATAGCACTACCTAACGAGCAAGCATAGTATGATCAGAATTGAAGAAAAAAAAAGAAAAGTTTAAAAATATATTTTTTCTTTGTGGAGGAGTTTTCCAAATCAATGACTTAATTTAGAGAGCGACTTTCTAACTATGGAGTATTTTTTTCCCCTGCAGGTAGATTGAGCCTTGAGTTCCTTAAAGCAAGGGTTTTATTATGCAATTAAAAAAACACACACACACAAATATACATTAACATTACACTCTTCCACTCTAAACTTCGACTATTTTTTTTTCTTTCCCGTGAGGCCCATTACACCTACTCTATGTACAAAGCCCCAAACCCCAATAAACTGCTCTACCTTGTTCAACCCATAGGGGCGGCACTGCGGCCCAAACCAGGGCCACACCCACCTCTTACGCTCTCTTCTCTTCATACAACCGATCGCAGATGACACAAGCATGCACTTCACCGATGCACACAGACGCACACACACACACTCATAGACTTTAAGTCAGGCACGCAAACAGTGCAGACAGACACTCGGGTTGCTGCTGGTTACAGCCGCTGTCAGATGACATTATGATTTCAAAGTTTAAATATTAAAGACCAAAATTCTTACATACCGCCAATACATGCTTACAGTACACTCCAACCAGTGATAGGGACAGCTAGATAAACACACGGGTAGACACAGATGGACATGTAGCGAGACACACAGCAGCCAGAAAAGATGGGAAAGGAAGACTTACTAACTGTTTTTGTGGCTTGCGGGAGGTTGCAGCCCGACACGGATTTGTTTGAACTCTGACGCTTAGATGGGTCAAGAGTGACCCTGGAAGAAGAGGAAGAGGAGGTATGGAATGACAATAAGAGCAGAGTGTCAGGGCAAAGAAAGAAAGTGGGAGAGGAGAGGAGGAAAACAACATGGAGGTGAGAGGAAACAAAGCAGAAGATTGAAGAAGAAGACAGGATGGCAAATCGGCAGGTGACTGGTGAGGGGAAGCAAACGTGGTTAGACAATCAAGCAAACACTGAAAAGCAACAACAAGCAGAACGCAACGCGTGGAAAAGAAAGTTGTCCACATCAGACGGACGCCATCACAAGGCGCAAACGTCATCAAATATGTCGTAATGTGTCACAAAAACTGCGGGGAGGCACTTCAATGCAAGAAGTAATGCCATACAATGATATGATACCTCAGTGTGAATGAACTGAGAGGTTCCTTTCATTAAAATCTCGTTCCCACAAAGCCACAACGTTCTGTTCAGCCGGACACGCTTTTTTCAGAAGGTTAAAAGTTTGACAGAATCGTTACTTTTCGTCGATACGATATGGAGACTGGGAGCGCAGCAGCCAAGTGTGGACGAGGGAAAGCGAAGGCACAGCAACAGGCTAAAGCTAACTTTGGTATCTTTAGAACTTTTGTATGACAATAAAAAATATCAAATTCATTACACAGAATTGTTAAAAGTCAGCCTTATGCGAAAGTAAAGGCAAATGAACCATAAATTATTTCAATTTTTTATTTGCTTAGTTAAAATAGAATTGTTAACTTGCTAAACACTTGGATTTGCAGTCTTTCAAGTGTTCACGGCAACAGCTTGACAAAATTCTACCAAACAACTGTGGCATAAACGAAACTCAGTAAATCATACGTCAGAATCCAGCAAAAATGATACAAAAAAAGATCAAGGTCCTCAAGGTTAGCTAAAGCTAGCGCATACTTTTGTCAGTTCTTGTCAAGTAGTGTCAAAATGTGCACACTTTAAGCATTGCCATTACCATCGTGTTTGCTTTTGCCAATGAAGAAGCATCGAAGGCCAATAGAGATGTTCTGAGTTGTTAACTGTAGCGTGGAAAAGCAGCGCTACGATGGTACACTCTCGACAGCGCGGACTCAGCTATCTCCATCCCCGCAGTGAAAACAGACCTGCTCGCCATTTACCGGAACCGTATCAAATTAACCTGCACTACCAGGTGGATACGAAGTCACATTTTTTTTTACATGGATTATGAAGTTATCGCCATGTCTCAGACTACTGTACCAAAACTAAACTGTACTGCCTGCTGGAAAAAAAGGGTGGTACACTATGATGTTTTTTTTTTTTTTTTTAGACCGTTTATGTAGCTATTGCCATCCTGCTTCCACACCCCTGCGCTGGACACTAAAACCTGATCAGGATTTATCTGGACCATATTGAACCGAATTGTTCTGCCTGGTGGAAACGAGGCTAAAGATGTAAACCTGAGGCGGACAACTTGTCAAAGCTTCATTGAAAAAGAATAAAAGCTGACTTTGTTAGTAGATGAGATCGTTATGTACTAATAGAAGTCATTGAAATGAGTCCACAGCACATCATCATCCAGTGCACTTAAAAATGTCCGTTTTTAGCCTGCTAAACATTTAGCCACAACGCTAGTCCAGAGTCAGCAGATGTGTCCTCTTCCCGCCATGATTTTCTCCCGCGGCTTCTCCGCTTACCTGCGGGTCAACTTGGAGGTGAGCTTGCTGAGCAGGTTGCTGGTGGTGCGTGGGGTCCTGGCACCGGACAGGGTGCCGCCAGTGTCATGCGACAAGGTGGGCGAGGCTGGTGTCACATGTAAGGGCGGCCGGCGGTCTCGGATTTGCCCGCCGTGGAAGGTGCTCCTGGCCGTGGAGCCCCGGGAGAGACGCGAGGAGGGCGTGGAGGTGGAGGAGGACGACATGGCTGATGCGCCGGTGATGCTGTGGGTGGAGGGAGAAGCGGGGGGCAGCCGATGGGAAATCGAACTGGGGTGGAAGAACAAGGGGAGGAAAAACGTTTTTGTTTTTTTTTTACCCGAATGGAGTTCCAGGAGGGCATTCGTCTTCTCATGGAGCACTAATGCATGTGCGCACCTAATCCTTCAATATTACCCTCAGGCTGCTTTTCATTTCGCTCTACATAGCAGAAATGCACGCACACACAGTAACGCACACCACACAAATCACACATAAGCTAACTAAA
Organism: Hippocampus comes; assembly: GCF_001891065.2. Classification (NCBI taxonomy): domain Eukaryota; kingdom Metazoa; phylum Chordata; class Actinopteri; order Syngnathiformes; family Syngnathidae; genus Hippocampus; species Hippocampus comes. The sequence goes on from NW_017806030.1 coordinate 735,085, forward strand.
GCAGCATTGATGTTGCAGTAAATATAAACATCTTCTAAACATTGGAACACAAGCGGGAGCAACACAGGAAAACAAAGCATTTAACAATACGCAAAGCCATGAATTCTTTTTGCTCTGCCAACAACTATTTGTCCTGGTGCATCTTAGTTTCATTGGTCATCTTTGTTCTTCATCGTCAAATTTATGTGCATTATGTTTCTGAATATGATGAAATGTCCATCCAATGGCCAGAAGGAGCAACACAATCAACGTCCACTGAATTAAAGCACGTTGCAAAAACTGTTTTCGTTATTTAAATTCAATTTAATTTTGTAACTATTGTAGGCTTGAAACTGTACAGTGTTATACTGCCTAGTACTATTTCTCACTTATGAAATAAACAAAACATGAAAATAATGGGTAGTGTTTTTTGAGGTGGCGGGAACAAATTCACATCAGTTCGATGAGCTGATTTGAGAGACGAGTATATGAGTTAAGAAGAGTGGTCACGGAACGAATCAAACTCGTTGGTCAAGGTGCCACTTTATATAGAAGAGTAAAGTAATCTTGGATGACGAGCCATGTGTTGCTTCACCAAATCTAAAACCAGATATTTTCTGTCTATTCGCACAGGTGCTTCTCTTCTCAAGTGTTAAAAGAATTCACCAAAGAGTGTGTGCGTGTGTGGACCTGCACGTGTTTACCCCATCAAAGCAGCGTGGCATGGCATTAACATTGACAAAGCCTCGGAGGCAAATGTAGGCATGGAGGGTGGTGTTGATGTGGGCACTGGGCCAATTGCAACTTTGTCACCACAATGCTTCCTCCTACTTTATTATGCGCTGTCTTTGACTTAATAACTCTTGATTCACTAAAAATAATAATTAGTCTTTGCTTTTCTAGAGTAAATCAAGATTGTAAGCATCGCACTCACAATTTAGAGTCTTCAATGTAAATAATAATAAGCATGTTTTGGGAAAGTAGGAGGAAATCCCCATGCCAACACAGGGAGAACGTCCAAAGTCCACAAAGAACTTTGAAATTCCGAACGGCGAGGCAGATGTGCTAACCACACATCTAGCGTGCTGCTGGAAATCGAACTTAGTCCTGATACTTAATCACAAAGATTTATTCATTTGATTTCTTGCTCTTTGCTCTCCGTTGTGTGACTATCAGGAGTCTTCAAAGGACAAGTACCAATAATCCTACTTGATTTAGTTTCATTTAATCTTATTATGCTATTGGTTCACTCTTAAGTTAATGTTGTGTAATGTTCCTCCCACACATGAGCTCCTGCTAGAGTAACAGCTAGTATCACTGATAAATGTCCTGTATTTAGTTGAAAAGATGCGGGCTCTGGCTACAGCAAGGAGACCAACTTCACCGCAGCAAAGTGAAGACGATGGGGTACAATGTTGTCGTGAAGGCTAAGTTAGGGATGAGCCAACGTGAGTGAAAGACAGACATAGCGAACGGCAAGAGGCGACTGTGTCTGACACACTCAGAAGCACCAACACCATCTGTCACAACAAGACATCTCATGCTGACTCCATAAACACACAGATCAATTTGTTTAGCTCCAAACCTTTACCCCGCCAAACATGCAAGACAAATTTCTAGTGAAATCTCTGCCCAAAGTCATTTTAATCATATTTATTGGCTATTCGAGTAATCAAAAAGAAGAGGAGACCTCATGTATTTACAGTTGGAAATGCTTCTCACCTGTTTTCTTTGCCATTTTGCAACAATGAGTGTCTGTCTGTGCTGCAGACGTATGTATTCCTTCGCGTCATGCCACTAGCAGCGACATTACTCTGCGGGGGATGAGGAGGTGGGGAAAGACGTCAACAACAAAATATGTCCAATTCAACAGAGGTGGGCTTCAGTCACATATTGCATGAGCAAGTTATAAATGAGTCTTAACCTTCAAGTTTGAAGTGTCAGGACAAATCAATTTGAAGTAAATTGAAAGTCAAGTGATATAACTTTGCGACCTTGGCAGTCATAACATACATTTCACATTGATCATAACACAAAAAAAATATATATTTACACGAGGTATGAGGCGTTTGCTGGTTTCAAGGTACAGCATACCGCAATTTTAAAATACATCGCAGTTTAACTTTCCTATCAGCACTGACAGTATTTATTTACACATTAATAAATTATATGTACAATTACTTCACAAAAACATTTTGTAAGATAACGAATGAGCTGCGTTCCAGCTGGTTATGGCCAAGTAGATGTCGAACTTCACCCAATTTGATGCTAGCAAGTGTTAAGTAAGTTGAGTCTCTCGTAACTGTTAGCCAAGTAAGTCCTAAAATTGGCAACTCAAGTCTGACTCGAGGAAAGTCATGTGACTCAAATCCAAAAGAGGACTCACGCGCATTTAAATACATTAAAGAGTTCATTTCAGGTTAATGTGGCTGCTGCTTGATTTTTTTTCAATTGTTCCAGTTATCCAAGTGTCGGCAAAGGAATCAAGACATCTATATCTGATTTAATGAGCCATTTGCAGTGCCAGAAGGTCTGTGTGCACAAAAATTTGCATGTTTTTTTTTAGATGCTCAACTGAAATTGTCTTGGCAAAATCGTTTGACTGTCTTTGTTCTTTGAAGTAACAACTCACTGCTAAAACGTGTTCTAAAAAAAAAGCTGAGATGACTCGACGAACATAACAGCCGGCTGGCTACAGAGTTGGCTCAAGGTGCTACTCCTCCATCTTGAAAAAGTCACAAATTTTGATGACATTTCCACCTTGAAAAGCATCAGCAACCAACAACTGAATATACCCATTACATGAGCCCACACATTTCAAGAATGGGAGGATTCTTGAACATAGCATTTTACCTAAAGTTAATCTGCCGGATACTAATCTCAACACATGGATGCATGGACTCAATGTAACTCAGTGAAAGATATACATTTTTGAATGTTACCATGGCGGAGTTGGCCTCCTTCCGTCTGTCGGGAATCTCGGCTTTGTTGGGATTATGAGCAGAGCTGACCATCGGGCTAGAGGGCGTCGGGATGCTCCGAGAACCCACGGTGTTGTTGTTGGACTTGCGGACTGAGAGCCTTTCCTCCTTAAGTCCAGAAACTTCTCCCACCCCACTCGGGCTGCGCTTGGGGTGCGCTGACCCAGGAGCTGCCGGACCACCTGCGAGACAAAAGATGCAAGCAGATTAGGGCCGGTTTGAAGCTTCGGGGATGTGATGTCAAGAAGTCATACAGAAGTCAGAGTGCCGTCTCTGGCGCTGATAGGTGGAGACGCTGCGTTGTGGCTTGTAGGCTGAGGAGGAGGACGCAGCCGCAGCGGAGGAAGTAGAGTGTTTGCTGGTACCGTTGACGATGGTGCCGGGCCTGACGCGAGCCAGGCTCAGACTGCTGCCTGAGCGGGACACGGTGCTTTCGGCCTGAGACAACAGAGAGTGACTGCAATGACATTTTGTGACAGTGTTGTGCTGGGAGTGTGAACAGAGCACGTCACAGAAGAAACAGAGCCAAGTTTGGAGTTTATTAAAATAAAAGGCAAGAATCCTATCAAATTGAAATTGCATTATAACAGATCAGAATTGAAGTAAATTGTATTGTAAAAAGAGAGATTGGGATTATTATGTATCATACTGGAATGCAATTGGTGGGAATAATATGGAGTGAATCGCATCGGAGAGATTTGTACAGTAATTGCAGCAAATCAAATCATATCTAACAACATTGTCATTGAAGTGAACTACAACGTATTGTAGTTGGTGTGAATCATATCATACTACATCGTAATTGCATTTTTAATTGCATCCTCATAAATTGAGTGAATCAGATTGTATAATATTACAACTCACGGCAACTGACGTGAATCATGTCGTTGGCATGAATCATGTCGTAATTGCAGTGAATGCCGTATAGTACTTGGAGTAAATAGTATCATAATTGGAGTGCATTGCATGTTAATGAGTTGGAACACAATGAAATTTCAGCGAATCATATCGAATTGGAGTGTATCATACAGAAACAACCACAATCCCATACATGTCATACTTGCCTCGTTCTTGCGTGCCAGCAGCAAGTACGTGGCCGTCACCTCGTTGTACTTGTGACCGACCAGAGAATCTCGGATCTCCTCCCTCGTGAAACCCATCCCCACCATCACATCTGCAACACCAAGTGTCAAAGTCATGCAAGCTTCAAATCAGTGCTTTAATCGCTCTCATGGTATTTACTCACCGATGCGGACGTTGTCGTTGAAGTCCTCCTCGGGCTCTTTGTGAGGTTTTAGCTCCTCTCCATCGTAGCTCACATTCAACCACTTGTCTTTCATGATTTGCTGGTAAATTCATGTCAGCAAAATTATTATATCTTATCATGACTGCAAGATAGGGCTGCGCTATATGGCCTAACAACATTGTCATTGAAGTGAATTGTACCATTCCTTTTTTTTTTGGCAAGAAGTAGTCGCTGAACCCATTTTACAAAAATAGTTACGAAGGGGGTCGGAAAAGTCACCAAATAAAGGACTGCAATCAATTCATTCAACTAGCAACACTGAATGCACCTCTCTGTTCGCAGAGCATGGCGTTAGTGTGAGCAGAGAATATCAGCAGGGATGTGCTTTGCACAACAGACTGCACTAAAATAAAACATTTAGAGAAATAATAAATCACACTGAAATAAACTTGAACGAATGGCTCATTCCTACTACAGATGTTGCCACTCACCTCCAGTGAACAGCGCTTGGTTGGGTTTAGGACCAAGAAGCGGCGCAGGATTCCCTCGCAGTCTGTGGACATGTAGAAGGGCACACGGTATTTCCCTCTCAGGACACGCTCACGCAGCTCCTAAACGAAACACAAATCCAGATGAGTTTCGGCCACAGAGACAATGATACAATTATGATACCCACCTTCAGGTTTTGGCCATCAAAGGGCAGCGAGCCGCTGACCAGCGTGTAGAGGATGACACCCAGGCTCCAGATGTCGACCTCAGGGCCATCGTACTTCTTGCCTTGGAAAAGTTCGGGTGCGGCATAGGGTGGTGAGCCACAGAAGGTGTCCAGCTTGCTGCCAGCCATGAACTCGTTGCTGAAGCCAAAGTCAGCGATTTTGATGTTGGAGTTGGCGTCCAGCAGCAGATTCTCTGCCTTAGATGGTGGAGCACAAAAGATGATGTCATAGTGGCACATATTTATATGACTAAATCCAAAAACTTTTTCCGCACAAATTGTGTCTGTAAATTATTATTATTATACTTTGGTGTGCACTCACCTTCAAGTCTCTGTGAACAATGTTCTTCTGATGGCAATAGTGCACAGCTGATACAATCTGTGTAAAGACAAGAAAACATGCTTCATATACAGTGGACAATTGAATAGATTATTTCACTGCCACTGTTTATTTTATTCTGCAGTGTAACCCAGTGAAATAGTCTGTAGTGTCATTCTGTCACACAGCTAAACTACAGCCGATCTTTGCTGGCTCTCATGCTTTTTACTGTGTATGGTGCAGCAAATGCGTCATTTTTTTTTCTTATTCATCAGAAATACAAGTAGGGAGAAGTTGGAACCGACCTGTCGGAACTTGCCGCGGGCCTCTTTCTCCTTCATGCGGCCGTGAGCCACGAGGTAGTCAAACACCTCCCCTGCGAGTGATGACAAGCTTGAATGTCAATGACATTGATTGCAGTTTTAAACAACAATAATAAAGTAACACTGCAGAATCAAAGCAACTCTGCTCTGGGACACTACAAACAAAAACAAGGGTGGAGAAGTGGGGTCTCTGACAATTTATTATTATTTTTTTTTTTTACAAATCCACCTCAGAGACTGAGATTTTCATCCACTTGCTTTGAAATGGCAGTGTTAACTTTCTCAGGATGCGTGAACGAAACGTCAACAGAAGCTATGCTTCTAGGCCTTTGAAATTTTTTTTTTTTTTTTTTTTTTTTGGAATGACAGCTTGTTTTATTCGAGAAACTGATAGAATCGCTGCAGTAAAGTGGGGACTGTGGGGTCATAAATAACAAATAATGAATTGTCAGCTAACTGTTAACTGCATCCCCCTTCAAACAATGAAAGATTGCCTCCAAAGTAAGCTTGGATAGACTCCAACTCAGCAAATTGATGGGTGGTCTTTTTGATGGCTTGTCACTTTTTTGAGACTCGAGGCTAACAAGTAGCTTGATGCCTTGTAAAAAAAAACAAACAAGCAAGCAAAAAAAACAAAAAAAAAAAAAAAAACAACAATTTGTGGTTGGAAAAAAAAAGCCTCATTTGTCTGTCTCCTTTTGTGTCCTTTCTTCAGGAATACACTAAAGCACACTTCATCTTTGTAAGCTCCAATAAATCCAACAGCTGGAGTTTATGTAATATGTAAATATTCATCCATCTGGCGGAAAAAGAACAACCACAATCTGGTCTAACGTGTTGGCCAAACAACTGAAGGTGAGTCAGCTACTTTGACACACAGTACATTAATTCTTTTTTTTTTTTTTTTTTTAAATGGAGTCACAAGTCATCTCCAGTTTGTGATATGGACTACTTTATTGTGTGAGTAGATTGAGACTGGCTGCTCTGTCAGTTCATTTGACGTTGGATAGTGTGCGTTTGTCTCCCATTTTGTGTGCTCGCTCCTTGTTAGATATTGTCGGCAGGCAGGAGAGACACCAGCACAGAGATGAAAGAAGAAAGGTAAACAGAAGCTTTCAAATTAGGAAGGCGCTAGTTTTCGCTGCATTGTGTGCTCATGCATAATAAAAATGATTCAAGTGTGACAGATCTGGAAGCACATATACCAACAATTGGTCTGAATTTGAGTATTTTAAAAGTGAGTTTCTAAAAAGTATCCTGAACAATTATCCTGTGGCATGGAGTGTATTGAGATCGATTATGATGTGTGGGGTGCACAAAGATAGATTATGCTGTGCTCAGTGTGCTACGTTAATTAAGAGAGAGTTTTACTCCATTCCGTGCCAGCTCCTCGAAAAACGGTCCGGCCGGCAATCGTAAATGTTAACCGTTTACAATATTTACGACTGAAAACCTTTATGGGTGTGTTCAAAACCAAGTTGGGCCAAAGCGGACTTCCTGCTCAATCCAAAAGAGAAGCTCACTGAAGGTGACATTGTTGGCACACACAATTAGAGGAGCATTTGAGCTGTGCTGAGTGTTTGTACATGTCCCTTAAAGTTCTTCACCTAAATGAAAAAAACAGCTTGCCAGACAAGATCACATTTAGCCAGTAGCTTCTTGTATTTCTTCTTCTTCTTCTACTACCTGTACTACTCTTTCTTCATTCTGGATGCCCTGTGGCACCCAGTTGCCTCTCACAGTTCAGTCTAAGTACTACGACATACAGGCTTATGTGTGTGGTGTGCTGTGTTGCTCCTCTCCAGACAGTAAAAACATATAGCCATTTTCCGAAAAAAAAAAAAATTAATTATGTTATATAAATTAGTATGTGTGCGTTGGCGTCACCGACCTCCACTGGCGTATTCCATGATCAAATATAGAGTCTTCTCCGTCTCTATGACCTCAAAAAGCTGGACTGTAGCACACAAATGCAAAAGGTCACAATAAATGAAACGGACCAAAAGATCAATAGACACACTTAAGTGTGACTCACCGATGTTGGGATGGTTGAGGGTTTTCATGATGCGTACCTCACGAAAAAGCTAGAAAAAGGAGAGAATATATCATCAATGTGGCTCATTCTCACACATACAGCTTTGGTGACCCACAGGGGCGCGTGACTGCAGTACAGCCTAACAGTCGGCCTCCGCCTTGGATGTGTTGCACCCCCCGATTATGATGCTCAACACTACTGTCTCATCCCACCACACTGCCCCACCCACCCTTCTGGGTATTCAATAATAAAACATTTTCCAGAATGTCATTTTCAGGGCGTGCTGATAAGGAAACGACTTGATTCAAGCTTAATAAACAAATATGACAAGGCTGATGCATTTTGCCCATAAATACTTAAATATTAAGAACTGCCTGATGATGACGATGTACTGCATACATCACAACTTCAGTAGGATTGGTAATTAACAGTGCAGTAAGCCATTCAAGAGGGGAATGTTACTGGAAACCATATGTGGAGTGTACGATGATGATGGAAATGCAACGTGAATACAGTGCCTGCAGAAAGTACTCAAACGGTTTCAATTTTTCCGTATTTTTTTCACATTACATAATAGCCTTATTCCAGACTGGTATTCATTCACCGAAATACTTTTGTAGGCGTGATTTTAGTTTTAACAGATTTCATATTGTAATTATGGGATAGAGATGTTTTTATGTTGAACTTTAAGGGGGAAAAATGAAATTACAAAATCTCACAAGAAGGCTGTGACATTTGAATACTTTCTCCATTTATTCTTACTGTAATCAGGAAAAAAATCTTGACAAAAGAAAAACTTGTTTTACAACATGATCATCGTGTGTTGTTTCTAGATTTTCGAGGGGAAAATATCAACTTATTGGTTCTTGTAACAAAATGTTTAAAAAGTGAAGCACTATGTATATTTCCCATCTATATTAATTTGCTTTAGTCATGCAGCAGCTAAGCAAGTCCAGGTGTACTTGATTTAAATTTACACGGTGACCACACACCAGTGACTCAGAACAAGCATCTTCTATTGTCAGTAATCACAGTAAAATGCACAGCTGCTGCCAAAGTCTCATTTCTTCAGCCAGTTTCATGCAGACGTCCCGCCTTCGCTTTGTTTTTTAAAACCAAACCCTGTGTGCACTTTCACACAGCAATACTTTGCAAGATGACTGCTTTCGACACAACAGGCGTGACATGTGAGTGTCGGGTGTGACAATGTTTTACGCCTGAAAGTAGACAATAGCGCACGGATGGACAAACTTTTGTGCAAGAGTTACATTTTTGGGGTGTTTAAATGTTTTTTTTTTTTTTAAACGAAGTAATGAGACACAGCATTTCTAGATAAGGTCACAAAGAAGTTCAAATATTTATCAAATTACATAAAAATAGATGAATTTGATTATCTAATAATTCTCATTCTTTAATGTTACTAGTTATAATTAAATGTATTAAAATGAATACATTTTTATTGTATGCATAAAACTTGATTTTAATAAAATCAGCTTAAATAAATGTAATTTATAATTAATGTTCGGAAATCAATCATTTCTATTATAATACATTATTAAACATTTGTTATATCTATGCAAAATGTTTATTTTATTAAGTGAATTCTTTTTTTCAAATTTGTATTATTAACTATTATTTTAATTAGTTAACCAAACATTTATTGAAATAAAACAGATTAAATTTAAATTATTTATTCTACTCATTTTTTTTATTTATTATGTACAAGAAATCATTCAAACAATTATTTAATCAAATGAATAACTACATTTTATTTCACCAATTTTATGGATATACCCCCCCCCCCCACATGTTTCAGGATTTTTGACAATGCCTTTGTTTGGTCGGCGAGATTAAAGGGCCGAATGTGGAGTCATCCATGTGTGACTTTTCATTCCAATGTTATTTTCAACAATAAGCAGCTGTCGAAACAGCCCTTAATTCCACCTCTGTAAGGGTTCTAATACAAGGAAGGAAAATTCCTCGGTCAAATGCCCAATTACAATGGCGTGAAAGCAAAACGGCGACATGGGGGGGAAAAAATAAAAATAAAAAAGGAAACATACGATTAATGCGGCCGCAGTCCGTGAGAGTAAGTGAAGACCAAGAAGCTTCACTTCCTTATTTCCTCACTGCAACGTTGCACTTTTCTCCATTTGTGTAAATGAGATGAGACATTTGGCCTGGTCGAACAGGTCCAGAGTCTGCAGACGTCAAGTAATGCATGCAGCACTCCCTAAATGATGTCACCATAATGAAGTAGCATGAGGTTGTGAGGTGGTTATGAATTTACTGTAAATAGAATCCATAATCCAGATAGGGTGTTACAAAAAAAGTCCCGATTACCATGACCAAAATAATCACTTATTGGCATGGCATCGAAGCTGCACGGCCTTTTCAAGGATTCGTCTCCATAGGGGTGGAACTCCTTTCGTAAACTGAGGACCATAGTAACTATTTGAAACGTTATGACATTTTATGAGTAAATCACAGCAGCTGTGTGTGCAGCCCGCGTTGTGGCCCTCAGGGGGATTAATGCCGACATTGTCACAGCAACCATGACGCGGCATGTCCGTTGTCATGACAGCTGGGCAGTAAGTGAAAAAGATCCAGACAGGGTTTCAAAGAGCAAGGCGGAATGGAAATGTTCGAGAGAAATGTAAACCTCATTCATCTCTGCTCATGATTGACGAGATGTGGAAAATTTAAAGTGGAGGTGACAGGCTCATCCTCTTAATTCTTCTTAAAGCACTCAGATGCTCTACTTAACTTAATTTGATTACAAGCGCACAGACCGGTACGCTGTGTCATTGATTTTATCCACCCATTTTCAATAGCGCTTCTCCTCATAAGGTGACGTTAAGGGAGAGGCGTAGTACGCCCTGGACTGGTAGGCAGCTGAGGGTATGGCTGGTAGACAAACAAGCATGAACAATTGACAGCCTTCAATCAAACAAAACTGACTTTTGGTGAAAGAAGTGTTTGTTGTAACCCGTGGACTGGTGGTTATCAGCCAGTCACATTGCAAATAGACAAACCGCCACTCACACTCAGATTCACGCCTGTATGGACAATCTAGAGGAGTGATTCTCATATGGTGGTATAAGTGCTACTGGCGGTAAGCTCTCCTATAACAAGTAGGGGAGGGAAAAAAATGAAATAAAAAAAAAATAATAATAATAATAAATATATCATATATAATTTTTTTTTTAAAATACCATAGCTACCTTCAGCTTCACCACATTTACATTCACCTTGTTCCTGGAACTAGAATATTCTAATCAAATACAGTATTATCAGAGTTGCTGACCCTAGTCCCAAGATTCCTTGACCTCTTGAAAGTAACACCACCCCACGTAGCAGGGTCTTCTTTAGTGTGTTTTGAGCACAGGAACTATGGTCTTCAATGAAGCCACATTTGTTTCACCTGAAGTGCTTTGTATTGGCAGTGAGATGTTGCCCAATTTGTCAGTGTTGTGTTGATAATACTTGTGGGAAAAGCTGTTCTCAACATGGCTGTCCTCTTGTCTACATATTCTCCAAACATAACCATAACAAAGCACTCTGGGCCTACAATATGACACAATAGAAATGCATATAATTGCATTACACATGCAGACAAAAGGTGGTGAGACGACCAAGTCCGCGTAGTGTGTCTTCTCTCTATCTTGTCTTTCTCCTGTCCCGTGCCCAGGCCCCACAAATCCGCAACCCGGCCTGCTGCCCTTTTGTTCCCCTGTCTGGAATTCAGCTCTCAGTTTAGGGGGCCAGCACAGGGGACTAAAAAGAAGAAAAGAAGCTTCCCAGCATGGCTCGACGGTTCAAACACAGTCTCCAAACACTTTATCAGTGTCACTACTGGGCCGCACAAGGGCACATTTACATGACAACAATCTCCTGAAAAAGTTGCAACTGCAATTGTGGATGCAACGCGAGATGCTCGATAAATACCGGAATGACGACGTCTTGACAATAAATCTAACATTAAAAAAAAAAACAAAAGGACGGTCATGGGTACGACGGCGTCCTGAAAGCCAAAGAAAACGGTTGTGCTATCAAGAAAGGAAACGTGCAAACCTTTCGCCAGAGGAGCCAAGGGCTCAAACGATGCAATCTGATTTCACCATTGCCGTTGTGGGCGCTTGGCGACCAACCTTTTAGGATCGTTGACTTTTGTGGGTCATTAAACCACTCGCCGCATACGGTTTAGACTTCCGAGCCGCCGCTATCTTCTAAAAACCAGATTTAGTGGGAAAAATAGCAATCAGATTGTTTTTCAAAATCGCTCAGCCCTAGACTGTGGTACCAGATACCACCTGAAACAAGGATCCCAAAAAATAAAGCACCAAAATCCTCACATTTGCTGTTTCACGTGGTACCTAGGTACCTTTACTTGACAACAATCTGCTCAAATTGTTTCTGGAAATCTCGTGTCATTGTTGTCAAAAAGTTAAGTGAAAAGGCTGTCACATGAATACCAGACGGATGGTTGGCAGTGTCACTTTGTGAATAAAGTTGAGGTGGCTTTTTTCCTTCGCTTACATTTAAAAAACAAACAAACAAACAAACAAACAAACAAACAAAAAAACGAGCAGATCATTTGCACTACAGTCGAGCTAGATAGCTATTTTGAGTCAGTGAGAGCCAGTATTGCACAGGGAGGGCCAGACGCCATCGATACTTGGGTTTATCAACACTTGTTAGCTAACCAGTAGACAACTCATCAATAGGGCAGCTGTGTGTGTTGTGAGTGTATCAGCGCGCACGCACGCGTGTGTGTGTGTGTGTGTGTGTGTGTGTGTGTGTGTGTGTGTGTGTGTGTGTGTGTGCGTGTGCGCGATGGTGAATGGATTTTTCGTTTTGTTGTTGGGACAGTAATGATTAAGTCAGCCGATAATCAGACAAAGGCTACGTTTATTTTCTGTACAAAGAGCAATTTGTACCAAGTGTGAGAAACTATAACCAAGGTTTAGAAACAAGACAGAAAAGCCCCAAATGCCTCATGTTTGATGTTGATTTGTACAGGGAGATAACATGATCGGTACACACTGGCACCTTGAGCTAAGAAAAAGTCATTCAAACATTCGCTGGTGTGGTCTTAGACATGGTTATGTCCTAACTAAACAAAGCTCTTTCCCTCACTTCAATATGAGTTCCTGAGGCTCTCATCATGAAAATAGTGAACATAAGACAATTATAATATAGTGAAACATATACATTAAAAATAAAATAAGAAAATATAAAACAGACAGATTGAATGTAAAACATATAAAAATATTTTTTTTAATAATAAAAGTACCTACAAAATAAAAAGACTTAAATCAAAACAGAAATATATGGTATAAAAAATTGAAAATGATAACAAATCAACATTTGGAAGTGAATTTTACATCACCCGAAATATTCATTAAATATTAAAAAAATTCACTTACCTTCTGTAGGCTTGAAGGGTTGAGTTGTGTTTTATCAATGATTTTTATTGCAACCTAAACAACAAACAAAAGGAACACAAGTCAATGACCATAAAAAAACAGTAGGTTCCATGAAGACAGTCTACACTTTGTACAGAACAAGCTACATTTTTTTTTTTGCTGCGAAAAAATACCACAAACCAACCAGGATCAACAGTGCCTTTGTCAAGCCAACTACTCTCACGTTGTCATGTGTGTGTGTGTACGGCAGGGCAACACTCATATGACAGGATGTTTCCTTTCTGACCTTTTTTAGACAAGTTAAATTTGCAATAAGTCTTTTACGTCCATGTTGCAAGGCACACATCACAATCAGGCCCATTACAGTTCTACCGAGATTAAATATGATGAATGTATGCTATGTTAGAGGTGTTACACACGTTACTATGGAATTAGTTACTTGGACCTGCTGTGTAAATCCAGCCTTGAAGTTCAAGTCTTCAAAAAACGTACCTCTCTACCCGTCAGGATGTGTCGCGCCAGTTTAACCTTGGCAAAGTTGCCCTTGCCAATGGTCTTGAGCAGCCTGTAATTTCCGATGTGCGGCTGTTCATCTGAGCACAGGGCGATGGAGTTGCGGCATCTGGCACCCAGCGAGCGGCTGGACCAGCCCGAACCCTTGTCCGTGCGGCTGGTGGACAGCGAGGTGTGCTGAGGAGACAACAGATGAACAGTCGGCATCAGAAAAGATTCAACCAGTCACTGTGCAGCAAACATCAGCAAATTATCCTCAGCGTCTCCAAAGTATTCACCGTGATTCCATTTTTTCCCCACATTTGATGCATTGCAGCTTTGCTCTAAAATGGATTAATTTTCTACAGTTAAAATTTTACACACAATACCCCATTATGGCAATGGAAAATATAAGGTATATTATTTCACATTTTTGCTCATTTATCCAAAATAAATTTTTTTTTTTAAAAAAGTAAAGTGCTGTGAATATTGTCCACATGCTCAGTGTGGTGATCGGCAACTGGATCACAAGTTCCGTTGATTTGCTCTATGTTAGATATCAAGGAGGAAATCTGCTGAGAACACGTTTGATTCAGAATCTGGTGATGTTCACAAGTGGAATTGCAACAATGAACGCTGGCTCACAGTGGCTCTGGAAAGTATTCACACCGCTTCACTTTCTCTTGTAATTTTAGCCGTACTGGAAAATGGATTACATTATTTTTTCACCACAAAATTCAACACTCCATAATGACAACATGAAGAAGAAAAAAACTTTGATAATTTTGCAAATGAATAACAATTAAAATAAACAAATGGAAAAAAAAATCACATGCACAATATATACTGCTTGGCCATTCATGGGGAAATTTGAAAATGGTTGTACACCAAATGTTCCCCATCCAACCTGAAGGACTTTTGAGAGATACTGCAAATTGGAATGAGCGAACCCGCCCAAAGCTTTATGTGCCAAGTGGAGTAAAGACTGTGCTTTCAAGCCGCAAATGTTTTGCTGAGCTAGCCTTGCCTCACCTGTACAACTCTACAAGAAGAAAGGAGCGTGAGTGAGATGGAGGTGGTACCGGGTATTATTCCCAGCGACTAAAAAAGTTAATTTGCTACTTCTTACATCGTGTTCCACCGATAATATCTGACATACTCTAAGACAGGCATGTCCAAAGTCCGGCCCGCGGGCAAAATCCGGCCCGCGGTCGAATTTCATCCGGCCCTCGGCCTCTGTCATAAAATCAGTGCCGTCTGGCCCGCAGGTTGTGCACAATGGGACACGTATCGCACGGAGTGAGGTCTCGTAGACTGGTGAGTGATGTCTCATATAGTTCTGCTTCCCTCTAGTGGCTAAATGAGTAATAGCATTCACGAAATGAGTAATAGCATTTAGCCACTAGAGGGCAGTAGCACTCTACGAGACATCACTCACGAGTCTACGAGACATCACTCCGTGCACATATTCACTTCCCAGTTTTCTAAAATGGCGACAATCAACAGAAAAAGGAAAGTTGACTGCGAGGGACGACGATTCAAGGATGGATGGAAATTGGATTATTTCTTCACTGAAATACGCAACAACTGTGTCTGCCTCATTTGCCAAGAGACAGTGGCTGTTTTTAAAGATTATAATGTCAAGCGACATTACCAAACAAGACACGCTGACATGTACGACATGATTACAGGCAAGGAACGCACAGAGAAATTGAAGCAGTTTGAAGCTCGTTTAATCTCACAGCAGCAGTATTTTGCAAGAGCTCGAGAGTCAAACGAGAACGCCACAGCGGCGAGTTATGCGGTAGCAACGCTGATCGCAAAACGTTCCAAACCTTTCAACGAAGGTGAATTCATCAAAGACTGCATGATGACGATGGTGAAGAAAATATGCCCTGAGAAGCAGCAAGAGTTTGCCAAAGTCTGCCTGGCACGTAACACTGTGGCACGCAGGATTGAAGAACTCTCAGCGGACATCAAACGACAATTGGGAGACAGAGGAAAAGAGTTTGATTTTTTTTCGCTGGCTTGCGACGAAAGCACAGACGCCTCGGACACTGCTCAGTTACTTGTTTTTCTGAGGGGAGTGGACAATGAAATGAACGTGACTGAAGAACTACTGGACCTCCAGAGCCTGAAAACCCAAACAAGAGGAACGGACATATTCTCTTCTGTTTGCGCTGCCGTGAATGACATGAAACTCCCGTGGAACAAAATTTCTGGGATTATTACTGATGGTGCACCATCCATGACCGGCGATCGAAGTGGACTAGCGACATTAATAAGTAACAAAGTAAGTGAAGAAGGGGGTAAAGCTGTAAAACTCCATTGCATCATTCATCAGCAAGTTCTGTGTGCCAAACATCTGCGATACGAACATGTTATGAAACCGGTGATAAAAACTATTAACTATATCCGCTCCAGAGCGCTATGCCACCGTCAGTTTCAACAGTTTCTAAGTGAGATTCACGCGGAATATGGAGATGTTGTCTATTACACTGACGTGCGCTGGCTCAGTCGGGGTTCTGCACTGTCACGCTTCTACTCTCTTAGGCAGCAAATCAGTGAGTTTTTGGCTGAAAAGGGACAACCTATGCAAGAACTAAGTGACCCTAAGTGGCTGTCTGATTTGGGTTTTCTGGTTGATATCACAAAGCACCTTAATATCCTCAACACCAGTCTCCAGGGACCAGACGCAGTCATAAGCCAATTATATTCACACATCAAAGCCTTTGGAATTAAGCTGAAATTGTTTGAAAGACACCTGTCGCAGACCCAACCCAATACTGCACACTTTCCAGCGCTGCAAGAAATCATGACCACATTCCCACAGAGCAATGTCAGTGCGCAAACGAGGAGGTACGCATCAGCTATTTCATCTCTGGCTGAAGAGTTCAGACAACGCTTTCAAGATTTTGCAGCTATCGAGAAGGATATCACTTTGTTTTCCTCACCTTTTTCTGTGGACACAGATGATGTTCCAGACCACTTGCAGCTGGAGCTCATTGAGTTGCAGTGTGATGCTGAGAGCCGCAGTCGGCACCAGGAACTTTCTCTGGCCAACTTTTACCGACAGCTCAATAAGGACAGGTTCCGAGAGATTCGAGCGTTTGCAAAGAAAATGCTGAGCTTGTTTGGGTCGACGTATTTGTGTGAGAAGACATTCTCGGTTATGAACATAAATAAAAGCTGTGTGAGGACACGGCTAACGGACAATCACCTGCGAGACATTTTGCGCATCAATACATCTGCTTTTGAGCCAGACCTGCCCTTTGTGCTTCAATCCAGATCCCTAATATCACCCGTCACATTAAGACAAACAAGTCATTTGTCAGCTGGCAATAAGTCTCTGAATAAATGTTTGTTAAGATCTACATCAGTCCTAAGTTTCATTCCAGAGCAAACTTTTAAAAGTTCAATCAACATTTATATTGACTGATATGTCATATTTCAAATGATCCCCGCAGTTGTGGATATGTGTATTGCTTGTTCATTTCCCTGTTGTTCGAGTCAAGGCTTTGTGAGTATTGAAAAGTCATGGTGATACATTTTATGTTTCGTATGTTGCAATTTGCACTCAGGAGACTTCTGTTCAAGAAAAAGTCAAGTGAATATTCAGTTACATTTGATATACCTGTTTCAAATGAACCAAAAGAAATGCTTAAGATTGTTGAAATTAAAATAAAAATGGAAATGTGAAACACAGACTGGCTTACTATAATTTGTTTCACAATATTGTTGTTCAATGTAAAGAAGGTCAGCCAAGGTCGGCCCCCCGACATTTTACCACATAAAATCTGGCCCCCTTGGCAAAAAGTTTGGACACCCCTGCTCTAAGAAAAACAATGACGATGGCACAACGAAGTGTGCTGCGGTCACATTGTGTGTGTGTGTGTGTGTGTGTGTGTGTGTGTGTGTGTGTATGTGTGTCTGTGTGTGTGTGTGTGTGTGTGTGTGTGTGTGTTGTAATAGGAAATGCATGGACTCCAGGAAATGTGACGTTGTGGCCCAGCTGAAGCAAAGTGGCGTAACCTTGAGTTTACCTCCCACCCCTGCCGCGGTAACACCAGTTTCCTTTTCCTCCAAGGTTGTTCATTCGTACACAAATACTCTCTCTCCCACACACACAAAATCTCTCGCTCTCTCACTCACACATACACACACATTTCCTTTCGCACGCACTCTCACACAAACAGCGAGTGTCTCCCGGCATGATGAAAATAGACACGGGTGAGTCATCGCTTGACACAGGTGTTATTTAACAAGTCACGTCCATTTTGTTAATGAGTTTGATTGATTGTCACCACACTATTGTGTTGCATGGTTGCGGCGACAGCAACAAAAGTCAACTGTTGCCAGACAATTCAGAGCCAAACCCCAAAGGTTTTAGTGTTGCGCAACATCACATTTTCTTCCGTTTTCAACTGTCCCAACATTTTTGTCTCATCACAAATGCCAGTGATATCCTTACAGCATTGGAAAGAACTACAAGAAGTTCCTTTGCATCACTTCCCGTCTGAGCGATGACAGCAAATAACAAAGACATGATAACACTTATGCAAAGCTCAAAGCCTGGCGGCAAGATTCGTCTCCTCACATCATTTTCTGTGGCCCACCAAACTAAATCATGTGTGTCCATTTAATGATTCATGGTAAAATCTGTGGACAATTGCCAGTTGTCCTCACTTTTAATGTTGAAATATTGTTTAGCATTTTTCTAAAACAAAAGCTCTTTTTTTTTAATGAATGTATAAAATTATCCATGCAGAAATTCCCGCTACATCATGGAAAGCTGTCAATGCAGTCGCCAATGCATTTTTCAGCTGTTTATTGAACGCTTAAAAGACTACAAAAGTCAAAGTGTTTTGTAAGTTAGCAACTGTAATTGAAGTAATTAAACCGTCTTTCACATTTCTTCATGGTTCATTTGTCTTTATTTTAGTGCCAGCGTAACCGAGAAAAAGAAAACGAATCAAATATGAAATCGCAATCTCAATATTGCTTGTGGAGGCTCTCAGTCGTACAGGAAAGTTCCATCGTAGAAAGGGTTCTGTCAGTCGTCATCTGTACCTGTGGGTAAAAAACAAAAAAAAAAAAAAAAAAAAAAAAAAACAAAAAAACGTCCTTTTTTGCTTTTTTTGTTTTTTTTTTTTGTTTTTTACCCACAGGTACAGATGACGACTGACAGAACCCTTTCTACGATGAATCTCAATATTGAGGAAACAATCAATCACAATTTGATTCTTTTTCAAAATTGTTCAGCCCTAGTTTAAAGTTTGTTGGGGGAGGGGGGGGTGTTGTCAATTTCTTTGTGCTATTCCGCGTGACAAATGGGGATTCACCAGAGATGTCAAAAAAAATAGAATGGGGCAATTGTACATTTGCTTATGGCTAGCCCTGCCAATACTGTATTACAGGACTCTTGACAGGGTTAGGTAGTCTCGAAGAAGAAACAGACCATATATCCTTTTCCTGCCCCTTTCTAATATACTTGACAGGCATGTGTAACCTTTCCCACAGAAAGTGAACATATGACAAATATTTCCGTCCGCTGTGCGGGTCTACAAGGCAACTACGTCAGCATTGCATTGTCATTGCATTTTTCAGTACGGGGCATTTCACTTGAAGCAGACGTAAGATCCCTGAAGGCTTTGACTTGCTCATTTGGAGTACATCCAGGTGAAAACACAATTGACGCTTTAAGCTTGACAACACAGCTCAAAACTATTACATGTGCATTCTCTGTCTTACAGTGGTTTATCATTGCAGAAAGTGCGCCCAGAAGTCGCTTAACCTGTAACAGCAACAATGCAGTCAGTAGTCACATTTGGAAACATGATCCCATAAGAAATAAAAATAGAAACGTGTTGATACTTATTAATTGCACAGAAAAAGTTTGGAGTCATCAGTCTGCCTACCATATTTAAAAGGTGGCATGTAGTCAATGTGCTGTTTGGTTCATGGCGTGTACTACACTGAACATAGAACACAAAAAGTAGCAACATGACAAGAGTGCCCAAAAATGACAGTCTGGCAAATGCTAACTCTGTTTGGAAAAGCCATTTAAACCTGAATTAATTAATTTGGAAAATCAGATGACAGGTTTTGGCGTTGGATGAAAGATGCAAATGTTATGATGTGATATTCCCAAAAGAAAAGCTGGTCAAAAAACTGTCTGCCTTTGAATTTGAGAAAACAGTGTAACCTCACAATTTGTCAACATATCTCCTCGACCCTTATGTGTCATCGGCTACTTGGGTAACCCCTTCGATACTTGGCAGATAAGTTTCAGCTGAAACTATCCATCAATAAGCACATAAATGCCGAAATTACGATCAGACCGACTCCAAGCAGCTTGATGTTGCTGATGTTACTGTTGCATATTTTCAGAAGTTAACAGTCCACAGGACTGGAGTCATTCTCCCTGGACGTGATTGCAATCGGAAAATAGAACAAATGAATGGTAAACAAAGATTCCAGAACATCTTCCAAGTAAATAAAAGGTGGACTATAAGGTCAAGGTACATAAGTTTCAAACAGCATCTCGTTACTCGAGCGAAAGTTGACTTTATGGAATACGACTTATCAGCAATGATGAAAGCAAATAATTAAAAAAAACACAGTCTAGAATTTGTCAATGCATATTGACAAACCACAAAGCTTATGGGAGATTGCCCTCTGGACAGATGAGATAAATCGGGATGTTTTTGACAAGGCACGTCAACTCTCTCTTCACAGATTCAAAACTGAAGCATCCATCTCTCCATTCCATTTTCAACACCGCTTATCCTGAAGAGGGTCGCGGGGTTGCTGGAGCCTGTGCCAGCTGACTTTGGGCAAAAGGCGGACTACCATCTTAACTGGTCGCCAGTCAGTCGCAGGGCACATTTAGAGACAGACAACCATTCACACCCACAATCACACCGTCACTGAGTGGGAACCGACCCCACGCTTTCCACACACAAGTCAGGCAAATGTACCACTACACCATCAGTAACTTAAACCGAAGCATATTATCTAGAAAAGAAATACTAATTCAAAATACTGGCATGTCCTCATTGTTGCCAATCATTCCACACCAGCTTTCTTCCCCTCAGTATCAACACCCCCCTCCCCCCCCTCCAATGAAATCCAAAAGGCAAACGCTATTACTCCGACCTGGGACTAGCAAACAATAACTTATCTTACTATTTGTTGCTAACCAGTATGGGCAGAGGTAAACCCAACTGAGGAAACATGCTGTGCGACTTATGAGGGCTACTGTTGCCAAATAAGGTGTTCCTTTATTTAAGTATTCTTTGAGGGCTCTAATGGTCTAAATACACAAATGCCATCGGAGTGCTGCCAAGGAGTCTTTTACGAAGAGAAACAAAATATAAAAAGTGCTACAGATGCCTGGAGGAAATTCTGGACTTCAAACACGATGTCACAAAGTGTCACAATGGCAAGCAAGCGTGCTTCCAAGGAAAGACCTTTGTCATATAGTTTAATGAAGCTTTATCAGCACTCACAAACGCTCATTGCGGCATTGTGTAGCGACTTGCGGGTGGCCATCTTGGTAAGAGATGCTAAGAGAAAACAGACAGCACATCAATCAACATCCCAGAGCGCAAGCTTTAAGACGGAACGTTGCTGTGACTGTGCCATTTCTCTGACCTTACCACGCAGTCTGGGTGAAAAACAAAACCTGAAAAATATAGGTCACCTCATATCAAATTTTGTAGGTGTCATGCATGGCTGACTGGGCCTCAGTGGAGCACATGATGGAGGACCTGAGGTGTGGTGCTCGTGCTGGCAAACAAGTTGTGACAGCAAGTCTATGACTTAACTTGGTGAGTCCAGGAAACACAAAAGGGAAATTAAAGCAGCTGGTTGGGAGGTGCGCCACACTTGTTTGTAGGCTATCAGACAAAATCTCAAGGACGAGTTCATCTTTCAAGGACCAACTAATAACGCCCTGGGAAAAAAAAAGGGCAGACTTCCTTTGTTTATCCAGGCATGGCTTCATGATAATTTTTTGTGGGTGGACTCATGACTCCCACGCCTAACCAATTTCATATTGTTAAGTGAAACTGGCTTCAGGGGCTGAAATTTCAAAATATTTCAGAAGACGTTACCAAGTATCATCAAATCATAAAAAGGGTGCTTTGAGCCAAATTGGCATACTTCCTCTGTCTTTTCAACCATGGTTTCATGAGTCTTCTTTCCGAGACTATTCATGATAGATTTGACGACGCAATATGTTGCCAAGCAAGACTGGGAAAAAACACACACACACACACACACACACACACACACACACACACACACACACACACACACACACACACACACACACACACATACATATATTGCATTTTGGAGAATGCTGATCTCCTCAAAATGTCTATTTACGTGACTAAAAATGAAATTAAAACAGCATGGGCACACATAGTGGACATTCTAGGGAAAAAACAACAAAGCCATGCATGTGCACACAGGCACTGAGCCACGCCCACTTTGGTGGGGGTGCCTTTACACATGCTGATCAAATCTCACAACTTGCCTTGAGCAAAATATTTCAGTCCTGCAGGGACAATGTTACAGATAAACTTGTCATCATATGGCAAGGTCATACTATTGTAGCTCAGACTAGGGAACCATAAAAGATTGCCTGTACGACTGAAAAAGGTTTAATGGTCACACCTTAACCCTGGAATAATTATTGCCATTCAGCAGAATTACTGTAAATGAGCTTGTGGATATACAAGGAACGTGAACATGGCTAGGAAGAAATAGGGTGTGGAATTAATGCCCTACTGCTGTTGCCATTGTGAGGTTGCTACCACGGCTTGTGACTTTGGCCCTGTTCACAAGAAACTTATTTTTAAACCTCTTTTTTAGCAAAGCTATCTGTCAAGATGGGTAAGTCAAATTAGGAAATATTACAAGCTATTCTTAAAACAAGTCACAGTGAGATATTTCATAGGCTAGGCCTGCGTGTGACACTGTCATATTGTCACAGAAAGAGCTGAAAGACAAAGATGATGCACAGAATCCAAAAACATGTTTTGTCATTTATTATTTCAGTGTTATTTTAGCAAGAGCCTGATGTCATAGTACAGCACTAGGAATGAGAAAGTTTAGTTTTTATCAATAAATTGTGCTAACCTTCGGAGTGTTAGTGCTGCCATTTCATATTTAAATTATTGTTCCTTATTATTGTTACTATAGTATAGCGTTTTTGGTGTAACAGAGAGCAGTTGTAGTTTTTCTGCTTCAGACCTCCGATGTGCACCATAATTTCAAACAAAGAAAGATGAAGAAAGACATTGAAATTGTTTGTTTATGGATCTCCGATGCTCCAAAATACAACAGTTTCTAAGATGTCAGCTATCTGATTTTCACGTCCAAAGAGGACTAGAGCAAAAGTGTGTTTGTATTTCACCAGAAGGTAAATTACCTCAAGATCATTAGTCTGTAGGCAGATATTGTCAGAAAAAATATCAGTGTGAAAGGATACCACCTGAAAGCTTTGGAGTCATTTTTATCTTTAAACTCAATATCATGGGGTCTTGGGTGCACGAATGACAAAAATGTATTTTGGGTGCTGACAATTTATAATGTGCAAAAATGACTTGGGCTTACTCATTGTATATGTCTTCAGATGTTTACAGATCTACAGTGCCATATTTTGCTTTCTAATTCCTGTAGATGGGAAATAAACTCGAGACAATTAGAAATCTATTCAGAACATGTCATAGGAAAAAGTCAGTGTGAGGCAACCCCTATGTTATCAATTTGGTGGGATTGAGGCAAGCTTGCAGGACATAATAAAAATCATACTACTTGTTGATGTTTACAATTTCAAATTTCTTTTTGTATGCAACTAACATGCAGCACACACAGACACACACACACACACACACACACATTTTCCCAATATCCACTTTACACTGATAGTCATCTTTCTGGTCATATGTTTTCATTTGAGTGTGCTTCAGAGGCCAATCATTTAAAGGGTGAAGCGGGACTGAGTGGGTTTGTTCAAGGTGGTCTTGCATCAACTGGATTAAATATTGATTGGCTTTAGGGCATGGATGGTGGTGGTGGTGGTGGGGGGTGGCGTCATCGCTCAAAATGGACATGATGGGACTCATCACTTCTAAACGTCCCATCGACTGTGCGTGTGTGAGTGTTGTTGTTTACGTGCACTTACGTGATCCGGGTTCCTCTCGTTTCCGGGCAGTGCGGCGCGTAATAAAGACATGCTCGTCCCTGAGTGCGATTCCGGTCAGAAGAGGAAGAATAATGAGCAGACTGTTGTGTGTAGTGTACACACAGGGGCAGACAAGTCACCCTCTAACTGTCAATAACAGCAGACGCAGCGTATTTGGGGGTGGGAGGAAAGGTGGCCTCTCATACAATCTTCATGGTGAAGGTCCTTGAAGGCAGCACAGCAAAGAGTCCAGTGAGCTCCACGCAGCTCCACCAATTCAGCATCATCGAAAAAAACCAAGAAAAACTGTACACGGGGGCCCGACTTTCAACCCCCACTTAATGAGGACTCACTGCCTCTCGGCCCTTCAGCTCCACCGCCGCATTCCGGTGGACAAACGGCGTCACTAACAGGATGATCCCGGAGGTTAAGAAGCAAATGTCCTCAGTAACACCCAACGAGAAACTAGAGCGAAACCGCAGCGGGCTAAGAAGCTAGCTGGCTAACGGGCAAGCCGTTATGTCCCACGCTTTACAAAAGCGTCAATTTAGATTTGGAATTGTCACGATAACACACCCAGAGTCCACATTTCCACTGATGTACCAGGGGGGCCTTGTCATGAAGAAAGCCTCGAGAATAAACCCACCGCTCCGCTTCTGGATGCGGCCAATGGAAAGTAGCCGGTGTCCGGTGGTCATGCGACGACAAAGCAAAAGGCTAATATCTCCTCCGCGGCGTCTTTTGAAATCTTGAAAGAGTAGTTCGGTATCGGTACGTTAGTTTAAGACACTAGAATGAGACCGGTGAACGTCCAGTGTGATGACGGTAAAAGGGGAAGACAGGCTGACTCTCCCTCTTCTCCTCCCTCCTCCGACAATGGCCGCGATGCGTTCAGTGACGCCTCGTAATTAGCGACGATAGGTCTCCCCACGGCGGCGATGCGTTCAATGTCACATCGTAATCGAAACTACACATTTCTCTATCACAAACTGAGTGCTTGTCTTTGTGAATACGGATTCTGTAACAGTTGAGAAACAATACATGGTACGCCAAAATACAGTATATACTTTTCAAATAAGGAGAAGCCAGGTACATTGTTTCCTCATATCATATATGATATCAAATCATATCATATGTCCACTCATCTAAACAATGCATTCTGATTAATATTGCGTTTGTGGAATATTAATTAAGCAACAAAATCCACCTAGCCTTGGGGGAGCCATTTTGCCACTTGCTGTTGACAAAAAAATGACATCACAGCAACAAAGTGGCTCACCTAATGTCCCGGTATGGTCATGTGGGATTCACAAGCTGAGCCCTTGGGCACCGTGATGTAAAATGGCCTTCCACTGAGATGGATAAAAATGGGTGGATTTTCAACAAATGCAACATAAATCAGAATATTGCGTTTAGACTAGTCATGGTGCGTAGTAAATATGACCTTTTAAAGGATGAAGCAAATAAGGAATAAGAGAATTAATAAGAATGGTATCAAAGGAAGGATGAATGGAAGGGAAAATTGACATGAAGGCAAAAGAAGTGGGGAAGGCTGGATGCTGGAAAGTTGGATTAAAGAATTGAAAGGAAGGGAGGGATGAAGGGATGAATAACAAGTGTTTTCCCTAAAACTGTTTACTGAAATTATGGTTATACTACTGTGTTGGTGTGCCTACTTAAAAAAAAAGATTAATGACGACCCTACGTTTAACTATCACACGTAACAGCATGGAAATTTTATCTAGACTAGTCAAATTCTAAAGTAATTGCTATTTGAGCCATTCAACGCATCAATCCATTTAAATGTATATTTGTATGAATAGTGTTGAGAATCTAATCAGATTTTACAAAGTGTTTTACCTGGACTGATCTGGATCTTATGGACCGAACCCAAGGCCTCATCCTTCACTCGCTGCCTCTTGATTATTACTCCTCAATCTAAAAACTAAATACAAGTCAAATAAACAGAAGAAGTAAATGAAAGTCAAATAAACAGCAGCACTCAAAAGCAGCGCTGTCATCTGTCAGAGCAGCTCACAAAGTGGACAGCAGAAAGCTCACTGCTCTGACAGTGGAGATCGATACTGGAAAGAACATCCATATTTCCATGAAGCAGCAGAATTGTCCGGTCAGAGGTGGATAAAGCAATTAGAGGGCAAAAAAATAGTGGATGTGGAATTATCAATACATCCAACAGGATATGGGAGGCATGTGGGCAGCTCGGACAAAGGGCATGAAAATAATAAAAAAAATGTAACAATTAAACAAAGGGCATGAAAATAATAATAAAAACAAAAATGTAAAAATGAAATAATTTTTTTTTTTTAAATGAACTGACATTTAAGATAAAAATCCCACTTTTCACATGGTCAGACCACACTTAGTGCACCTACAAGTATATGCACCCCCCCACCCACACACACACACACAGACACACATCTCTAGAAGTTCCCCATGTCGTAGCTTCCGGAGTAAGTTGAGACGGTGGTGAACCTTCATCAGCATACAAAAGTATTTGGGCTTCAAATTATATGGTACAATTTTATTTTCAGAATTTTACACCTTTTGTACTGGAACGGAGATGCCTTCATCCACTAAAATGCAAGACATATTATTTTAATAACATTCCTTTTTGCACTTATTTAAGTGAGAACATTTCTTCCAGATTTTTTGGGAGATCTGCAAGCTATGACTCACATGGCCCAGAGGGTCCCAAGCAAGGTTACCGGTAGTTTCGTTAATGTAAAAACAAAGTCTAAAATTGACAAAAAACATTTTTGGGAAAGAAAAAATAATAATAAAGATGCTTTTAAAAAATCTAGCTGAAACTAAATCTTATGTTTTAAAAGTATATTTATTGTGAAAATGTCCATCATTTTCATCTTTGTCAATTAATACCACACATGAGCGTTCGAGGTTCATTTTAAATGTATTTATTTTGGTATTGCTGCAGAACAGAAGAGTTGTTTGAGAATTGTAGTTTACTTTATCATACAATTCTTTGTGATTTTTTTGATCTAGCATTGGACAAATAGCATAATCCATATATTTAAAATACAGAACTTTAATACTGAAACTAAGAAAAACGAAACTAAAACAAAGCAGTCGTGAAAAAAATAAAACACTCAAAACTTGCTCTCAAAATAAATTAAAACTGAACTTAAAAAACAAATGTCAAAACTAAATAAACTAAAACTATTATATACCTTGGTCGTGGGACCCCAGGTTGATGACCTTTGCCATAAAGTTTTTGATCTCAACTAAGGACTTTTCCAATCGTACCAGTGAGCATCACAAAGGCTGTGAGGTATTTCACTATTTTACTGTGAAAACAACAACCAAAGCGTGCATCCCTTCAATGCAAGCCACCATTCAACCATTAAGTTCAGTTCAACCATTCAAGCACTCAGTAGTAGAGGCACTTGTGGTGCTTGAGGTTCCTCCTGTAGCCGAAGCTCTTGCCACAACGGTCGCATATGAACTTCTTGTGGCCCGTGTGGACCTGCTGGTGGGCCTTCAGGCTGTTGCTCTGGTTGAATCTGCGACCGCACACATCGCAGATATATGGCTTTTCGCCCGTGTGGACACGGTGGTGGCGGGTCAAGTTGCCCATGTTGCTGAAGCGCTTGTCGCATGTGTTGCAGGCGAACGGCTTTTCGCCCGTGTGCAATGCCTAGAAAGCACAAGAAAAAAGCTCAATTTTACCCGGGAAGAATTCACCTTTGGTGAAGTACCATGTTGTGCCTGTAAATCAGGGGTGCCCAACTTTTAACCCAAGGTCTACTTTCGGAGCAACCAACCTCCGCGATCGCCCCGTTACCGCACGTGTCCACATACACATATCTAAGACTTTAACAGAAAGTCTCAAATTTAAAACCTTCTCAGCAATTTTGTTAATTCTGGACTTTTTGAGAGTGTTTTTTTAACAAACTTAAAAAAAAAGGGTACCTTGTGTGTCTTGAGGCTGCTTTTTTGGGAGAAGGTGCGAAGACAGATGTCGCAGGAGAAGGGCTTGATTCCGATGTGTACCTTGAAGTGGATCTTCATGTAGCTTGCTGACTTGAATGTCTTCCCGCATATGGTGCAGCAATGCTCACCACCCGCCACATGGTGGTGCTGCTGGTGCGAGCGCAACTCCGCCGCCGTTGTCAGCCTCTGGTTGCACAGCATGCAGATGCATGGCAAGGAGTCGGCGTGCGTTTGCAAGTGGCCGCGCATCATCTCCACGCAGTCCGCCGTGGCGCCGCAAACCACGCATACCAGCGCGGAGGCATCGGTGTGTGTCTCCAGTGTGCTCTTCTGGATGAAGGTCTTCCCACAGCTTATGCAGCCAAATGGCCGCTCCCCCGTGTGGATCCTCTGATGGCTCTTGAGTGTATCAGCCTGGTTGAAGCTCTTCCCACATGTGTCGCAGCTGAAGGGCTTCTCGCCCGTGTGGATGCGCAGGTGGCGCCGCAGATTGCCAAGGACGCTGAAGGTCTTCTTGCAAAACTGGCAGCGGTTGATGCGCTCGCGGCGGACGACATGCAAGCGCTGGTGCAACTTGAGGCCGTGCGCTTGGTAGAAGCTCTTATCGCACTGCGTGCACTTAAAGGGTCGTTCGTCATTGTGCGTTCGCAGGTGGTCCAGCAGGATCTGCTTGAGTGTGAAGCCCTTACCACACACGTCGCACATGTGAGCACGCTCGCCTGGAAAAACGCCAACAAGAAAATGTCAAACAGAGGCTGTGTTTTGTTGAGTCGCTTGTCACTACATAGAAGGGGTGGGCAATCTTTTTTGTTCAAGTGCCACATTTGATTATTGAAACAGACAGAAAAGCCAAGCCATTTGGAGATAACTTTTTACAGCAAGTTTGATGTAAGTCATAATTTTTTTAGGACCTTTTTCAGTCCGGCTTGATAACATATAAGGCCTTCGTAACGTCCATGTAAAACAATAAGGTGAGCACTGACCCGTGTGCTGCCGCATGTGCACGTTGAGGCTACGCCGCAGGGCAAAAGTGCGTCCGCAGAGTGAACATGAAAAGTTCTTGTCACGCTGGCGCGCTGCCTGACGGGCTCTGGGCTGCCGGTTGCTCGAGTTCCTGCCGCTCTGTTTGCCGGCTTGGAGACCATGTTTGGTGCCGTCCACGTGGCCGGTGTCATTGGCGTCTTCCTGCTCCTGCCCCATGAAAGAAGCGTCACAATAATGTTTTCTTTTCTTGGATTCCTTTTTTGGATGAATTCCATAAGTAATTATGTTAATCACGACACCTGAGTAGTGTTACAAAATTCATTTGACCAATAAGTGAACGACTTACTCCACTATATAAAAGTCTCAGACCAAGCACCGGTAAGTTACATTGGATGATTTCCTGCAGCACAGCAGATGGGGAAAGTGTACTAATAGCTTAGATATTATTAGTTAAATACAAATAAGAGTACAATAAATGTCATGATTGGTGTGATACTATTATCCTGACCTGATGGTCTGGATCATCATGATCCTTGGGGTCCAAGTTGCCTCCATGCTGGGCGGACCCACACGACGTCTGCTGAACGAAGGTGTCCTGCGTCAATGTTGGATTTACGTTGTCCTGTTTAACAGACATATTAACAATAATAATGTTTGCTTTTGATCCACACTGTCAGCTACATGACTGCACTGTGCTGGGTGACGTTCTGGCATTTTGTTCAAATTTAGTAACTTTTGGAACCCTTTAAGGTAATTTTGATCAATTTATTTTATTTTTTTTTAATATAACCTTGTCAGTGCAATTTAAGATCACTCTGATCAAGTGTGCTGGGTGACGTTCTGGCATTTTGTTCAAATTTAGTAACTTTTGGAACCCTTTAAGGTCATTTTGATCAAAAAAAAATTTTATTTATTTTTTATGTAGCCTTGTCAGTGCAATTTAAGATCACTCTGATCAAGTGCAAGACTTTCCAATCTTTTGGATCAAATTTGATGAGAATTTTGGTCGCTTTTTTTTTGTGACAGCTGATATAATTCAACAGGTTGTGGATCCTATTACTTTAAATACTTTTAAGGACATGGTCAAATTCAAGTCTTGATCGGACTATTTTCATCATTCCAAAAAACAAGGCTTTTAGGATCACATTGATTAAATTTTAGGATATTTTTAAGAACATTGATACAGACAAAGACTGATTGATTTATATTAGATTAAATGTAACAATTAATAGGACACTTTGAGACCAATGATACAAAATTTCAAGACATTTTATCAAAATGTAAGACTTTATGGAGGTCGCTTTTTTTTTGTGACAGCTGATATAATTCAACAGGTTGTGGATCCTATTACTTTAAATACTTTTAAGGACATGGTCTGGTAGCTTTTTTTGTGACAGCTGATATAATTCAACAGGTTGCGGATCCTATTACTTTAAATACTTTTAAGGACATGGTCAAATTCAAGTCTTGATCGGACTATTTTCATCATTCCAAAAAACAAGGCTTTTAGGATCACGATTAAATTTTAGGATATTTTTAAGAACATTAATACAGATAAAGACTGATTGATTTATATTAGATTAAATATAACAATTTATAGGACCCTTTGAGACCAGTGATCCAAAAATTCAAGACATTTTATCAAAATGTAAGACTTTATGGAAGGATCATTTGTACCTTGGTAGGTGTCTGCATTTTACTGGGTGAAATTCCAAATAACTTTTTAAAGGTGCAATTATTAAGGTTACTATTAAGCTGAAACTGCTCTGTGAGGTTGGGACATTAATCGAGTCCAGAAAACATAAGGCAATTTCAACATTATTGAGATGGTTCAGAGTACCTTGTAAATTAGGTTCATGGTGGTCGAATTCTTGACATTCCCAGACAGAGCTGCAGATACAAATCATGTCAATGTCACAAACAAGCCTGTTAATGTTTTTGGAGCCATACCGTACAGCAACGTTTACACTGTATTACAGTTTACTGGAAGAACACCATGGATGATACATCACAAAGTTGACATGGCTAACGTAAATGGATATGATATTGACAATGATGAAGAATTGGAAGTCACCTGAACTGTCTGTGTCTACTTCTGCAACTTCTCCATCCACTTCCTGTTCTTGCACCTTCTCTTTCTCTTCCACGGTGTGGGCGCTTGTCAGCACCATACCCAGCGCTGTTTCCGCCAATTCCAGCCTCTTCTTCAGTTCCTCCAACTGTGCCTCGCCTTGCATCACCTGTACACAGGCCATACATAATGTTATTCAAGGTCGTTCAAATTTTTCAGATTCATGATCCTTGATACACAAAATGGCATTTGTAGGGGAATCAGAAGATGAGAGGCAAGGAGAAACTATCCAGTGAAATGCAGTCTAATTCACACTCCTTTTATTCCATGTAGGCAAGTTCCTGAATTGTGAAAGCAACTTGAATGCAACTGCGTTGGGTTGTGTGACGTACTTGCAAGTGCAGCAGAGATGAACATTCGTGGAAAAGCTGGCAGATGTTGTTGGCCGCCTCTTGAGCCAGTGACGTCATGAAGGTGTTGGCATGATGAACCACCTGATGGGAGACAATACAACATATTTATTTATCTAATGGTTTTCACATGGGATTGGTGAATAAAATACATGGAGGACTAAAAGAAGGCATCCACTTAAAAAGAAAAACGTTCATTATATTGCATGTGTATTTCCCCTATCCTTACTTCATACCACTTTTTTGACTTTCTTTCTTTGTTCCTATATCATTCCCTCGGGAAACCTATAAGACCAAATAACCTATTTAAGACTTTTTAGGACCTTTGAAGACGTTTTTTTGTGCTATCCATTCTAGGACCTTTTAAACAAACATTAAATTCGTTGGTATGAGTCTATTCGTGAGTTTAAAGCAGATGCTACAATGGCTAGCGAGCAAGCTACAGTATTCTATTTCTATGATCACCCAGGAAGGAGGGGCGGGATGTCAGCAAACAAACGTCCATAACAACAAATCCGGCACATTAATGAAATAAGCAATGAATTGTACTTTATCTATCGTTGAAAGTGGAGTGCGGTCGTCCTCGCCCGGCAACATTGCTTGGGTCGTGTCGCAGTCAACGACAACTTTGCTCATTTCCATCACAGCCTTGTTCGCCATTTGTTCCAAAATGGATGTCGCTCGCGCCTCAAAATCCCCCATATGACGTCTTGACGTACAGACGACGAGCAAAACAGACAATTTACCAGAAACAAATATCAAAACGGTAAGACCATTAAATTTTATGCACGGGTAAATGCGCTTTACTCACACCCGGAAGTGACGTTGTCCTCAGTGGTTGTTTCAAAATACGGGATTTTTTTCAATCGTTTATTTTTATAATTTTCTATTCTTCCATTTTCTAATTTGCTTATCCTCACAAGGGTCGCAGGATTTTTTTTCAATCGTTTATTTTTATACTTTTCTATTCTTCCATTTTCTAATTTCCTTGTCCTCACAAGGGTCGAGGGCGTGCTCGAGCCTATCCCAGCTGTCTTCGGGAAATAGGCGGGCTACACCCTGAACTGAACACAGACGAACAACCATTCGCTCTCACAATCACACCGAGGGACAAAATAAAGTGTTCCATTAACACCTGCCTGCTACACCCTGAACTGAACACAGACGAACCATTCGCGCTCACAATCACACCTAGGGACAAAATAAAGTGTTCCATTAACACCTGCCTGCCTGGCAGCATGTTTTTGGGGGGAATGTGGGAGGAAACCGCAGTAACCGGAGAAAACATGCCACCTCACACGGGAAGGCCGGAGCCGGAATCGAACCCTACACCTCTGCACTGCGAGGCCGACGTGACAACTATTTTCACCGTGGTGCTCAGTAAAAACGTCACAGTACTATGATACGATGATATTGATGCTCTTGTTTCAATGTAAAGATTTATTTTGTGAGTGGCATTAGTTATTCTGATGTATAAATGGAAAAAGATGGAAACACGTGTTACCTTCTGCCATCAGTAGACGATCATTTAATTGCTGACCCCATTTACTAAAAACAATGTTTATTATGTTTAAAATATGGTGACAGGCAAAACTGTGAAATACTCTCATAGAGATGACAGAAGGAGCTACCTGTATTCTTCATGGTCAACTAAAAAGGCCCAGATTTCACACAGTACTCAGTCACAAAATGCTGGTTCAGTGGATTTTGTAAAATCATACAGTACTCAACTGCGCCTTTTTAACTAATCTTTAGATAATTGAATATAGCCTACCACTAGTTAAAACAAATACAAAAAAGTCGTTACAGAATGAGTGCTCTTTCAATTGCTTTATTAAACCAAGAGTAATAAAATACAGTACAGTACAGTAATCAATAAAACATTCGCAGGACACCTGCTGGTAGCCTCAACTTACACTGTCACAGTAGACCACAGTGGTTAATGCTAGAGCCGAGAAATCGCTGGCCAGTAGTTTGTACTCATATTTGTGTTCACTGTCACGTCAGTTCGCCGAGCAGACCCACCTTATAAAGGTGTACAAACATTCAGTCATAATTACGAAGCTGTGGTGGAACAGGCATGTCCAGCTGCGGTCCTCACGGGCCACCTTCCTGTTTTCCATCGCTCCTTGCTGCAACACACCTGATTCCAAGGATCAGCAAGCTCTGAAGAAGCATGAGAACGATCCTGGAGCATGTCCCTGGTGTCTTCAGGCCGTACACCCTGAACTGGTTGCCACCCAATCACAGGGCACACAAAGTCAAACCACCATTTGCGCTCATAATCACACATACGGACAATTTAGAGAGCATTCAATCAACCTATCAGGTATGTTTTTGGAATGTGGAAGAAAAACGGAGAACCTGTAGAAAACCCACACAGGTACAGGGAGAACATGCAAACTCCTCACAGTAAGGCCAGGGCCGGAATCAAACCCCAGACTTCTGCACTGTGAGGTGGACGTGCTAACCAGCGGACCAACATGGCTACTATTGATACATTTGTGAGTAAATTTAGACATGGTCTTTATGAGATCAGTGTATATATAGTTTTGTGGTTTGGTGATGTGCCATGAGATTTTTCGAATGTAAAATGGGCTCGATAAGGGGTGAGTAACACTAGTGTAACACAACTGCATTGATATTTTGCACATTACTGCCATCTATAGTTCAAGGTGCGTCTTTGAAATGACCAGGAGGTGAAACATTGAAAATTGAAGGAGTACGTATTGTAGAATTTTTCACACATGTTGATTCAATAAATCATCAGAATTAGGTCTCAACTTTGTGGACTTCAGTCATGCCAGGCGGCATTACAAAGCTTGTGCAGTATTTCAGTATTTTAGCTTCAGAAAGTAACCAAACAAGGACTTCCTCCTGTGCAAACTGCCATTTACCCAGTGAGTTAAAGGTAAACTATTCAAGTAGAGAGCATTAGAAACACTTGTGGTTCTTGAGGTTCCTCTTGTCGCTGTAGGTTTTGCCGCAGCGGTCACACATGAACTTCTGGCCGGTGTGGACCAGCTGGTGGGCTTTGAGACTGTTGCTCTGGCTGAAGCGGCGGCCGCACACGTCACAGATATACGGCTTCTCGCCCGTGTGGATGCGGCGATGCCGAATCAGGTTGGGGCCATGATTGAAGCGTTTGTCACACAGGTCGCAGGCATATGACTTCTCACCCGTGTATTCTCCCTGAAGAGGTGGGGAAAAAAAGCTTAAATTCAGCAGGGAATATGAGACTTTTGGGCCAAGGAAGGATTTAACCTGACATGCATTGCACCTCCCCTGGATGTAATTTGACAGACTGACACACAGTTAAAGCACCTTCGCCTAATGTATTGGTAGGAGAATTGAAACAACAACGAAACCACCTTCCACTAGTAAAACTCTCTATAACTCCCAGTGGGCTTAGCAAAAAAAAAAAAAAAATTTTTTTTTTTTTAATTGTCTGAGACCTTTACCATTTTAATGACCTTTCTCACTATTATTATTAATTTTTTACCTTCTCAACTGTGTGGATGCGCTGGTGGCGGGTCAGCATGCTCAAATTGCTGAAAAACTTGCCGCAAATGTCGCAGCAGAACTGTTTGTCACCAACGTGCACTTCCTGGAGAAGAGGACAAAAATGTATTATGTACAAGTCCTGCATCGTGGTGGACATTTTAAAGCCACTGATCCTATTTTGAATTTTGATACTTTTTGTTTTGAATTTTTTGCACTTACATCTCAGTTGAAAGTTTTGGAAACAGCACTTACAAGTAAATCCAAATGCAGATAAAATTCTTACACTAACACCCGTTTATATTTGCATAAAAGAAGCTGAGAAGAAACAGTTGGCAAATCCAAAACAGAAAAAAAGTTAATTTAGAAATCCCCAGCAACATAGTCTTTTCTCATATTTTTAAGACATAATCAGGATCTGCTACCATATCTCCAAATTTGTGGTGTTATTATTTTTTCGTTCAAACTGAATCCATTCTCCCATGTTGATTCAAACTTCATTTTTGTAACCTTTGAATGACCAGCTTGATCAATTTTTTTTCAAGACCTTTACATAACAGTTAAGACTTTTTGGGACCTTCTCAAGGTGTGAAATTTTCCTTCCTGACAGTCGGCCATTCATGAAGACTAATTCCTGAACCCTGCGCAGAGTTCAGTTGGTTTTGGCTGTGTCGCCAGA
The DNA here is from genome assembly GCF_001891065.2 of Hippocampus comes. Lineage (NCBI taxonomy): Eukaryota > Metazoa > Chordata > Actinopteri > Syngnathiformes > Syngnathidae > Hippocampus > Hippocampus comes. The sequence continues at coordinate 770,416 of NW_017806030.1, forward strand.
TGCAGCAGGCCGAAGACTTTTAATGACATTTGAAAAACACTTTGGTAAAAGAGAAAATTTTTTTTACCCAATTTTTTTTTTTTTTAACTTATTGTCAAGAAAAAAAAATACCTGGTGCAACTTGAGCCTGCAGTGCAGGGCAAAGCTACGGTGGCAGATGTCGCAAGAGAAGGGCTTGACTCCGCTGTGCAACTTAATGTGTATCTTCAGGTAGCTGGCTGACTTGAATCTCTTGTTGCAGAAGGGGCAGCCGTGCGCACGGGCGGCCGTGTTGTGGTGGTGCTGGTGTGAACACAAAACGGGCACCGTGGCCAGTGGGTCTCCGCACAAGATGCAGATGCACGGCATGGCGTCGGCGTGCGTTTGTAGGTGGTTGCGCATTCCGTCTGCACAGGCCGCCGTCGCGCCGCACACCACGCACGCCAGGGAGGCGGCGTTGGTGTGCAACTTTAAGGCTGACTTCTGGATGAAGGTCTTCCCGCAGGTGTCACATTTGAATGGCCGCTCCCCCGTGTGGATCCTCTGGTGAATCTTGAGGGAGTCGCCCTGGTTGAAGCTCTTCCCGCAGATTTCGCAGCAGAAAGGCTTCTCGCCCGTGTGGATGCGCAGGTGGCGCTGCAGGTTGCATTGGAGACTGAAGATCTTGTCGCAGATGCGGCAGCGGTGCTCGCCTGTACGCGCGCGGCGGGAGACGTGCAAGCGCTTGTGCATTTTCAGGCCATTTGCTCGGTAGAAGCTCTTGGCGCACAGCGTGCACTTGAAGGGTCGCTCCTCGTTGTGACTTCGTTGGTGGCTCAGCAGGATCTGCTTGAGCGTGAAGCCCTTACCACACTTGTCGCAGGTGTGAGAATGTTTGCCTGCGGAAAGCACAACAACAGGGAGTTGTCCCAAGAGTTATACAAACTGGGGCCGTGGTACCCACCCTTGTTCCGCCAAGGACCAGTTCATTGCACAACAAATTTTCATTGACAATAATGGGTGGAGGATGCTGATGTATATTTTCCTAAACTAACCACTAAGTGTGGTTGGTGGTGCCAACTGCAAGATTTTTGGGACCTTTTGGAGACTGCTTTAATCAAATGAAAACTTTTTAGAACATTAGTGCGACTATTATTTTAAAATTAAAGCTTTTTTTGGAACAGTTTACATGCAATTTTAATCACATTTATGAGTTAATAGGACCATCTGGGACAATTTTGATTAAAATCTTTAAGGACTTTTTAATGACTACTTGGATCGAACAATTTCTGTGATTTTCTTTCAAATCAGATGGATAAAATGGAAGACTTCATGAAAACACATCTACAACATAATACTGACCCGTCTGTTGACCCGTGTGCTTCCGCATGTGTGTGTTGAGGCTGCGTTTGAGGGGGAAGCTGCTTCCGCACAGTGAGCACACAAAGTTCTTGTGCGGGTTGTGCGCTGCCTGGTGCACTCTGAGCTGCTTGTCAGCTGGGACTCTGATTTCAGCTTGGTCCATGTGGCTGGCATCGATGTCATCATCTTCTGGCTTCAGCCCAGAGAAAGAACAGTCAGTAGTCAGGACAAAAATTGTTTTGTAATACACTTTAAAGCAAAAGAAAATCTGATTATTAATGGATGGAATATTCTATTCTAAAACTATTCGATAGCGACAACCCAAGCACTCAATAGAACCGGAAACCGGAAAAGAATTGCATGATGTACATCAGCCAGGAGGCGTGGCCTATCCACCTTAATCCCGAGGGCACTGAAGGACTATTAAGCACCGGTAAGTGTGCGACTTCCGCTAAGGGAAGTTTCATGGGGCGGTTCATTTGATTGTTTGTTTGACCCCCCTGACTAAGCAATCATTAGGCCCCATTGCATTGAAAAATGTCTTCCACAGCTTGGAACTTGTTGTGCTGTAGGCGGTTGAAGTTGACATATGTAGAGATGTTCACATAAACTTTTAAGCTTGATTGCAGTTTTATGACAGTGAGCGACATGAAGCTTATTTACATTAAGCGGTATTCCAATTTTGACACCGTTTTACAGTCTCCTCTTACACCGGAGTGAAAGGTCATACCGTTACTAATTTTATATAGAACCATAACATGACCTAAGCCTAATGTGCAATGTGAAATTAGGAAAGAAAAATGCTGATTGTATGAAAAAGAAAACAAATTATTCATTCATTATATTTTCTTATTTTTGTTGTTTAATACAACCCTTGCTTCAGGTTCCTGGCATTAATCTGCAAAAAAATTGCTCCACAATTCGACAGTTGCTCCTGAAATGGAGTCACTCATTAGCAAAACTGCCCTGCAAAGAAAACAAGTTATTTTCAAGCCTTCTATGTCAATAATAAATGAGAGAAAAGTAAATGAAATGGTTCATCTGATATGAGTCCAAACCTGGTCATTATGGTCATCAGGGTCTGTGTTATTTTCCTGCTGGCTGGAATCACACAACGTCTCGTTAACAATGCTGTCCTGTGTCGGTGCTGCAAGCATGTTGTCCTGACAGACAAACATACAAAATAATGAGCTCCAAAATGTAGGTATGCATAGCAATGCCCTGAGTGACATCCCAATTATTATATTTATAAAGGCGCAATTATTAAGCTGAGTGGTTGATGTTAAGATCAAACTGCTCTGTGATGTTGGGGCAGTAATCGAGCACCGAAAAAAATATGCCAGAGGTGTCAGGGAGTCTGGAGTACCTTGGAAGTTAGGTCAATGATGGGCGTCTTTTCAACCTCACCAGACATAGCTGCAAACGCAAATCATGCCAAGAAGTCAGTAACAAGCTGATCAGTGGTTTGGAAGACATTTTGTACTGCACCTCCTACACTGTATTAATATTGGAAGAGAATCATACACAGCGAACCTTCATTTGTGTGTGTGCGTGTCTGTGTGTGTGTGCGTGGTTTTCTCCTAGCTATGGACTCCGACACCTCATCAAAATGATTATTACTCGATCTTAGCACTGCCTTTGATACATACTGTAAGAATGCCTCAGAACGTGTGTTGGTACTTCAGGCTCAGCTCTTTCCTGGTTTAGTTCTTACCTCTCAGAAAGAACGCACCGTGTATTTATGGTAATATGACTTCTGAGTTTTGTAATGTTACATGTGGAGTACCACAGGGATCGGCACTTGGCCCTCTCTCGTTCAGCACTGACATGCTTCCGTTCGGTGGCATCATACATACATAGAACACTAGTTTTCACTGTTATGCTGATGACACCCAACTATATATCCCATGAGAAATAACTATGCCGCGCAGTTGCTGTAATCTCGAGGCGTGCCTTGCTGAGATTAAACAATGGATGACTTTTAATTTTTTGATCCTTAACCCCGATAAAACCGAGATGATGATTATTGGCCCTGCTCAGCATCGGCACCTTTTCAGAACACTACTCTTAGCCTCAATAAATGTACTTTTACCCAAAGTGATTCAGCGAAAAATCTCAGTGTTATATTTGATTCAACGCTATCTTTTCAAATGCACATTAAGAGTATAGAACTGCATTTTTTTTTTTAATTCACCTTCGCAATACCACTAAGATACATCCCATTTTATCTCCTGGTGACGCAGAAATCATAATTCACGCGTTTGTTATGTCTCGTCTTGATTATTGAAACGTATTGCTCTCTGGTTTTCCCATGTCCAGTGTTAAAAGCTTGCTGTTAGTACAAAATGCTGCAGCTAGAGTCCTGACGAGGACGTTAGATCACATGACCCCGATACTGGGCCAACTTGCATTGGCTTCCAATCCATTTCAGAGGTGATTTCAAGGTTTGAATCACCGAACCATGATAAAATAGGGGTTCACTGTACAATATGATAAACGATCTTGATGTTGATGACGAACTGACGGACACCTGAGCTCTGCGGTTCCACTTCCGATGCGCCCACTCCTCCGACGTGCTCTTGCACCTGCTGTTCCACTACCACGGCATAAGCGCTTTGCAACACCATACTCAGGGATGTTTGCGCCACCTCCAGCCTCGTCCTCAGGTCCTCCAGCTGCGCCTCCCCCTGCGTCACCTGGGCACAGAACAGGAGTCTTATTCATATTTATTTAAATTATTCATATTCCAGATCAGTCTTGCACAAAATGGCTTCTGGGAAAGAATGAGAAAATTAGGCTTAAAGAAGGACTGAAAGAAAATAATGCTGTCAAGTGTAAATACAATCTTTCCTCATACTTTTCAAGTTACATAACTCATTGACCACTTCAAGAGAATGTGCGCAAAATGTCCCATAATGTTAAATAATTACCATGAAAAACAAAATCAGACTTGGTTAGATTTGAAATGTTAACATCTGACCAGACCGGCATTACACCTTGAATGTTGCACACCACACAACAACCCACCCAACCACAGAAGGGGGGAGGACACTTCATTTTAAAAAAGCAAATATTCAGACTTTTTTTTTTTTGCACCCAAAAACTGTACATACTCAATCAACATTAGGACTTTAATCACATTCACCACTGTATGTGAATCCCTGCATAAATTTTGTGAATTTGAATTACGAAAGGGACGTACCTGCACCTGCAGCAGCGCAGTACATTCATGGAAAAGTTGGCAGATGTTGTTGACCGCCTCTTGAGCCAGCAATGTCATGAAGGTGTTGGCTAGATGGATCACCTGATGGAAACAATAGATAGAAATATACATGTTCAACCTACCATGCCACGTCAGTTCTACAGCTCAAATTACCATTTTTGAAAGCGCATACCCGTGCTCATATCTTGAGTAACAAAAAAGTAAATTAGCTCATCCCTCAATGATCATGTTAACCAAGTATGAATTTCAACAATTTCCATCAATTTTCTATAAACCTAATCCTCAACAGGGTTGCAGGTGTGCTGGCGCCTATTCCATCTGACTTGGGGCAGTAAGTGGAGGCTCATATAGACAAACACCCATTCACATCGAGGGATGATTTTGAGTCTCCAATGAATCTACCAAGCATGCTGGAATGTGGAAGGAAACCAGAGTGCCCAGAGAAAACCCACATAAGGATGGGGATTTGAACCTCAACCTCAGAACTGTGAGACTGACATGCCTGTCTCAATTTCCACCACTTCGAATTTTGAATCTACTTTCCTAATTTAATTATAAACTATGGGTGGTGTTCCGCCTTCCTTGCAAGCAATTTACGGTAAATTACTTGCAATAAAATGTGTTACGTGTGGTAAATTATTTACCACACGTAACACATTTTATTTCGGCTTTACGTGTCATACATTTAAGCTACAGTTGTATAGAAGAAGGCGAATATATCATTAAAGCCATTTATGTTCTCTCTGTCGCCTGGCTTTGGTCAAATGACATGGGTTTGTACCGTTTGTTTACTTAGTAATGGCGCAAGCAGTTTCAGACACTCGGATGTACGGGTGCCGCCATGGCGAAGTGTTGATGACTATATTGTCCATTTGTGCTCTTATTTTTGTCAAATAAAGATCGGTCATCAACCCATTTAAAAAGAAGACAATCAGAATCAGGAGGTTATAGAAGCAGCTCTTGAGCCAGGCCTGCAAGCGGCTGACGAGCGTCACACTCATGTCGTGCAAACTAATCTGTTTGATTACATTTTTAACAATTTTAAGACTATGTAGTGACTTTTCTTCGATTGGTCGATCACATGTCACTGTATATAGACACACAACCACGAGATTGTCCGGTGTTAATCGAAACACAAGCTAGCAAAACGTGGCTTTTTGATACAAATTACGCACTGTTATTGATTTTAGCCGCAAAATACATTCGAGACCGTTTATTTTTTTGGCAAAAATTCGGATGCTGAAGTGGCTAGCGAGCTTGCGCTTCTATTCCTACGAACAGGCGGAAAGGCGCAATAAGAAAGAAGTCATAAAATGTACCTTGTCCTGAGTTGAAACGAGAACGTGGTCTTCCTCGCTCCAAAATACTTCTTGAGTCATGTCGGAGGAAAAGACAACTTTGCACATTTCCATCACAGCTTTGTTCGCCATATCCTCCAAAATGGATGTGGCTCGCGCCTCAAAGTCCCCCATTTGACACGGTCTTGAAGCGGACTCGAATCCACATGGAGCAAAGACTACTTCGGTATACGACTACTACGGTCAGGATAGCTTCCACTCGCAAAATTGAAGTCAAACCAGCCGCCACAGCGATTGTGAATACTGTACATTACGGTAATCTGCCGCCAGCGAGCGGCGTTGGCCACCTTCAAAATAATAGCGCTGCAACTACAGTACATGTAATGCATGCACGTCAGTGGTTAGGATTTTATTACATAATTTATTGTAGGTGTCGGGCAACGATGAGTTCACCCAGAGATAAGGAAAACTCTCACAGAGTAGCGCCAAGAAGCGTTCTGTAGTTGAGATAAGGTCAATGGCAACTCTAAATCAATGACTAAAATTTACCCTGATATTTTAAAAAAAGCATGAAAAAATGAATCGTAGTTATCCCGCAACCACACCAGGTTTTCAACACACTCCGGAACCCCAGGTATCCAACCACAGTATTGGCATTCAGATCCGATGTTCCATTTCAAAATAAAAGGCCTCTGAATTCACTAAAGTGAAAAATATGTTTATTTTATTGTGTCAAACAATTCTTGTGAGTCAAGATGTCAGCAAAGTCTTCCCCAGCTCTTTCCCAGCACACGTGTGCCTCTTTAGTTGTCTGGAGTCGGAAAAGCCAATTCCACAGGCAGAGCAGGCGTATGGCCGCTCGCCCGTGTGCACCTGCATGTGGAACTTGACGTGTCCAAGCTGGCGGAATCTGACCCCGCACACCTCACACTCGTACGGCTTCTCGCCCGTGTGGATCCTGAGGTGTCTCCGGTAGTTGGTGTACACCCGGAAGGCTTTGCCGCACTGCTCGCAGGCGTGTGGCTTCTCACCCGTGTGTCGCAGCCGGTGCGATTTCAGCGCGTGGTGGATAATGAAGGTCTTTCCGCACACGTCGCAGGCATAGGGCCGCTCGCCCGAGTGCGTGCGAAGATGGTAGTCGAAGGTGGTCTTGTAGAGGAAGGCTTTGCCGCATACGTCGCAAGCATACGGGGTGCTGCCCGTATGGAGCAGCTCGTGTTTCGTAAGCGCCACCTCCGAGTCAAACCCGCGTTGGCACGTCTTGCAGGCGAATGCTGCCAACTCCACGGTGGTCCTGTTGTTAAAGTTAAATTTAAAATGAATACCAAATCTTTCATATACAGAAAAATAGAAGGATACTTCAGGCCATTATTTTAGCAAAACTATTAAAAAATAGGTACTTGTATCGGAAAAAAAATCTGTAACCAGATTCATAGATGTGCAGTGTGTGGGCCGAGGGGGCGGAGGCTGCAGGCACCCAACTCAGGGTCCAGACGAGCAATAATGCTCTGTAGCAGCCATCAGGCATCACCACTGTCGGTGTCCGTGGGTATAAACACACCTTTGCACACCACTGCAAATGCGTGAAATAAATTTGCGAATGCGTAACCAGAATCACAAATCTGCTAAATTAATCTGGCTCTCTCATTGTAGGCCTCTAGAATGGATGTCATCTTGCAAAATTAGTTCTTGCACTTTATATATTTTCTTGTTTGCAGTTTGTCCTTATTTTGTTGTTTGCTTCAAACCCTTTGTTGTTGGGTTAGGATAGTGGATCGTTGATACATGCATTGAGAAATGTATTGTGAAAAATGAAATATATTAAGAGCATGTATTTTGGATACATGCACGTATTTAGTTCAGTGTGTGTTCCTTTGTGGCTCCTGAGTAGCACGAAATACTGTACAGTATACGTTTTGAGAATATGCTGTGGGCTGCTAAAAAATGCACGGTGGAGCAGTGACTAGTATTGAGTATTTGGCAAGTCACACACTCTATTCAAGCCTGATGCAAATGTATATAAATCAATCTAAGATAGTATGAATTTTCCATTACCTGTCCCGTTTGAAGATGACAGTGCGGTTTTCCCGTGCTCGGACCTTTCGCTGTCCTGCCTGCATGCCTGCCTCAGTGCCCTCCTGGTGCGCCACTTTCTGGTGCTTCTTTAGCTGCCAATTGTATAGGAAGGTCTTGCCACACAAGTCACACATGAAAGACTTGGTGGCGCCGTGGAGCAGCATGTGAGCCTTCAGCTTATCCTGGACGAAGCTGGCGCCGCACACGTGGCATTTGAACGGTCGCTCGCCCGTATGGATGCGGGCATGCCGCTTGAGGTTCTGCTGCAGCGTGAAGCCGGCACCGCACGTTTCGCAGGTGAACGCCTTACCATGAGAAACTTGGTCTTAAAAAAACACAAACAAACAAAAAAGTCATTAAAAGGATAGCTCAATTATCTCCCAATAGCAAAATTGAACTGCATTTCTTAAGAGTCTTATGTCCCATATCAAAGATTTTTACAGATCAGATTGTGGGTGGGTCTGAAACATAGTGACTTTTAGGTTCATCCAGAAATTCCATCCAAAAGCCAAATATCCCGACCTTGTTGTGAGAAGTGTATTTTATCTTGTTTCGATTTTAGTTTTTGCAGTGTACCGGAGGCAAAGGGCCGCGTGTCGTCACCGTGAACCGATTCGTGCGACTTGAGCAGTTTCTTGTTCTTGAAGGTCTTGTCACAGATAGGACACGTGAAGGAGTGAAGCGTCTTGTCCTTGTGACGCAGGAGGTGGCGCTCGAGTGCAGCCCTGCGGCGGAAGATCCTGGGACACTGGTGGCAACTCAGAGACTCTTTGTGGGTGTCCAAGTGTTTCTTGAGGTGGAGCTGACGACTGAAGCTCTTACTGCACACGTCACATTCAAACACTTTCTTAGTGACTTCAGTTTGCAAAGGATTCTGGGAGTCGGAGGATGCAGCTGTGTTGTCTTCCTCGGCAATGTCTGTAGAATACAGTTGGACGAATCAGTTTCTTACACACTGGCTATCTCAGCCAGTAATTTTTCTGATTTGTTTTCACCCCCATGGCCTGTATGTAAACTTTTTGAGCACCTCATAACCTTTAAGACAATTAAACATGAAGTACTTCATGTAGCTCAAAATGCCATAGAAATAAAAGATGCCTATTTTGAACAAAAAAGTAAAAATGTTACAATGAATTGAAAAAAAATAAAGAAAAAAAAGGTGTAATGCTATAAGAATAAAGTTGTATTTTCATCCTTACCAAGGGGAAGATCCCTTTTTTTTTCAGGACATTAAACTTCAGTTGTTGGTGTTATAATTGAGGTTATAATTTGTTCAAGTGGAGCAAAGCCTACACATTATTTGCATAAATACAGCAGAGATTGCCGCCTCTGTTGTCTCACTGAGGGTAAGCTCGCTGGTGCAGTTTCAGGCTGCTAACGATTCAGTTGTTTATGTTGGATTTGTATGCACATATTTCTGGTATGGCATTTATTAATTCAAGTAAAGCATAAGGTACACATTAGATACAACAATTGCAGTACAACCTAAATCTTACAGAAGATAAGATCTATGAAACTTGGACAGCCCACTTTAGGGTTGTTTTTGTATGTACATTTGGTGTGGGGCATCAAGGGAGTGGACGAAACACATTATTTGAAGATAGTTTTATAGCAGACAATGGTCATAAAAGAAGAGTGTTATATGCTGGCGAACGATCCTCTCTTACCCAAATGCAGAGTCACCACACTCATAAAAAGTTGCATGAGTTTACCTTGTCTACTGGCTGATGATGCCTCGGCTCCACCGTTCACCTCCACCAACGCAGACTCTTCTAAAGGGAACATTTTAGTTAATATTCAGACATGAACATCACAATATACCGGTAATTACAAATGCACCTTTGATGCGTATGACGATGGCTGACGTTGTGGACTCAGTGTCTTCCTTTGCTAACTCATCTGAGTTCACCAATACACCGAAAGGCTTCAGGGTGAAGACCCATCCCGTCTGCTCATTGAGCACAGGGCATCCAGTCAACACGTTCTCCCTCCATATTCGGATGACATCAAAGTCTTCAGTGACCGCTTTCAACTGGCGCTCCAGCTCACTTACTTTGTCCTGAAGGATCAGCTTTTCCTTAGTGGTGGTGTCTAACAGCTGGAGGAAAACACAGTTGATCTTTCTGCTTGCCTCCTGAGCCAGCAGCTCCACCATTTTGTCAAATCCTACCTGTTCGGAGCAGATACAAACATATGAAGATGAATACGTTTTCTGTACATAAAACATTGAGGAAGGTACCATTATCTAATTTCAGACCACTTTAGTCCCTGACAGCATCAAAACTGTTATCTGACCAGTGGTTGGGCGGCTTTGTTACCTGGAATTAATTAATTTTAAGTGTTGCACTGGTTGAGCGGCTTTGTTACCTGGAATTAATTAATTTTAAGTGATTACATTATTTTTTTTTTGTTCACATCAGGATTTAACCAACTCCTCCAACCTCAATAGTGAGTGCACTCTAAGTGGGCTGAGTCCGATGTTGGAGGATGATACTTTTTTTTTCATCCAGCACTGTCAATGATTACAAAGTGTCAATTCGTGTTAAATATCAGCATGGAAAACATAATTTTACGTTTGGTATCCGTTTAGTAAGACGGTTTGTCTATTGTAGTAGCTTAGCTGACTATCAGATCACATTTTGTGATAAATTTATGCAGAGCTCCCACGGTGTTGTCATTTGTTTTGGAAACGCTTCTGTACTTGCGTGTCGTCCTCCAGGTCTCTAGATGGCGCTACTGCGAACTGATAAATGTGGCCAGCCAGGCCTCTAGATGGCGCTCCCACTAGCGTCAAGTGACACAAAAAGCTAACACTTAGCCGAAGTTCAACGGCGATATAATAATTCGTACAGTCAGATTCCATAGACACAAGTTAAACCACTTAAACTATTAACACCACCAAGACTAAACAAGAAAATAACGAGACAAGATTAAAGAGAGCCAAAGTCTCTGTGGAAACTTTAAGCTTGCCGAAGATACGCGACAAGGCGCCATCTTAGTTTAGTTTCTTGTATTCCAATGTAACATCTCTGTAAAAACTGATCGATCCCAATCGTCAATACTTTTTTTGGCAGAAATTTTAAAATAAACACAGCATTCAATATTTACCTTCACAGAATGGTTCATTTTGACCTGACCAGCAGTTAAATCCAGCGCACACCTAATAAGAGTCTCCAAAATGGCATTAGTTTGGGAATAAAACACCAAACTTTCAGGCATTTTTGGGGACGTGTGATTTATTGCAGACTCTCACTAACAGCAGCTTCCGTTAGTTCGCAGCCCCTTTAACACACCCCACAAGTTAAGCCGCTCGACCTTGGGACTTCAAAATAAAACGTCATAAATTTCAAAATAAAATATTTAATTTTGCACATCCTCCAAAACACTCAACTAATGCAGTTATAATGCAGAGTAAATCACACTCCTGTATTGTACTAAAATATTTCAAACAGTTGTTATTTATGAAAATATCTTAAGAAAATAGGATATTTGTCATTTTGGGGATTAATAATGCTAATGTTTTTGCAGATTGCATGTTCACCCCATGCTTTTGTGGGTTTTATCCAGCTACTCTAACTTACTCCCACAATCCAAGAACATGGTCCGTTAAATCAAGACACTAAAACTGTACATAACTGTGAATGTAAATGCTTTTTTTGTCTACACATACCTGGACCAGATCGTCTACACGTACCTGGCCTTTTGCCCACAGCGAGCTGGAATAGGGATCAGCTCTTCAATATGTGGAAGTGTAGAACATGAATGAATGAATGGATGGTTGTGTTTTGTGTGTGTGCGCTTACAACAAGTAAGCAGGAATCCCAACATACACACGCAAGACACACACACACACACACACACACACACACACACACACACACACACACACACACACACGCCTTGCGATTGACTGGCAAGGGCAACCAGTTCATCTTGTCACAGATTTTTACTGTGGCCACCAAATACTATTTAGTGCACACTGCATACATATTAAGGCAACAGGATGCACGTCTTGGATTTGCAGAGGGGATGAGACAGCTTCTCCAGCTTTTTTTTCCTTAACAGAAAAAGGTATAAATTACTATTGAGATTTTATTGATAATTCTGAGTAATATTAGCGTTAAGACAGACAATAATACTACAGGTGAATTTCAGTAGTGTCCAAACAATGGTATTTGTGGCCGGCTAGCCATTATCCATTTTTTTCCCCCACCCGCTGTAGGGGATGTCTGAAATGTGATTGTCATTGGTTGTATCATTGCTTGATGGATTGGTTTTCACATGTTCAGTTAAAGGCACAGAATGCCGAAGTGGCACTTGCATTATTCAATTTTTCAGCGTGCTGCCCTCAGAGAAAAAAAAAAAAGATTGTATAAATACACTAGTTGTGCAGTAATGACATTGGTGAGGGATCTGAGGCTAGCCGTGTTGAAGATATTTTCTCCTATTTGCAGGTATGTTATTATTATTGGAAAAAAAAATAGACCCAGTTTGTGGGGTGTGGGCTTCTGTAGTATTATTCAATTTTTCAGTGTGCTGCCCTCAGAGAAAAAAAATGATTGTATCAATACACTAGTTGTGCAGTGATGACATTGGTGACGGATTTGAGGCTAGCCGTGTTGAAGATATTCCTCTCCTATTTGGAGGTATGTTATTGTTATTATATAAAAAAAACAAAAAACAAATAGACCCAGTTTGTGGGGTGTGGGCTTCTGTAGAATTGTTTTCCCAGGAAAAAAGCACCAGGTGCTGTGCACAGTGCTCGGGACATTCTTTTTCAATACTGCCAGCTCGTAAAAAAAGCATTTATGTTAACAATACTGGGACAACTGTTCCATCGCAACTGTGCTTCTTGAGCTGCCTCGAATCAGAGAATCCTCGTCCGCAGGTCTGGCACGAATAGAGCTTCTGGCCCGTGTGCACCTGCAAGTGCGACTTGAGCTGGTTGGACTGGTGGAACTTGCGGTGGCAGTAAGCGCACTCAAAGGGCTTCTCTCCTGTGTGGATGCGGAGGTGACGGTAGAAGTTTCCGTCGGTGCGAAAGGCCTTGCCACACTGCTCGCATTTGTACGGCTTCTCGCCCGTGTGGATGCGCTCGTGCTGCTTGAGGCTGCCGGCGTGGATAAAGCCCTTGCCGCACACCTCGCACACGAAGGGCTTCTCGCCCGAGTGCGAGCGCTGGTGCGAGCGGAACGAGTACTTATTGTGGAAGGCCTTGCCGCACAAAGCGCAGGAGAACTCCTTGTGCTCACTGTGGCCCTTCTCGTGGAGCTTGAGTGAGCAGGCCGCACTGAAGCTGGCCAGGCAGATTTTGCAGCTGTACGGCTTGACCAGAAGCTTGTTCCTCTGCCTTTGAGGGAACACCTTGGGCTTGTCATCCTCCTTGGCGTGCACATATTTCTGGTGGATCTGAAGGCGGCAATTGAAGAGGAAGGTCTTCCCGCACAGGTCGCACATAAATGGCTTTCGGGCTCCGTGCACCAGCATGTGCGACTTGAGCTTGTTGTTATCCGAGAAGCTCTTCCCGCAATCCTTGCAGGTGAAAGGCTTCTCGCCAGTGTGGATGCGCAGGTGTCGCTTCAAATTGTTGTTGAGGCTGAAGCGTGCGCCGCACACGTGGCAGGTGAATGGTTTCTCACCCGTGTGCACCACGCTGTGCCGTTTGAGCGCCGTACCGGTGCGGTATGAGCGTCCACACACACCGCACACGAACGGCGTGATCCCGGTGTGCTTGCGCTTGTGCACGGTCAGCGAATGGGCATACTTAAAGGTCTCGTCGCACACGTTGCACTTGTACTTCTTGGCGTTGGTGTGAACCATTTGGTGGAAACGGAGCGTGTCTTTGCTCTTGAACTCCTTGCCGCAGGTGGCGCAGCTGAAGGGCCGCTCGTCCGAGTGCACCACCATGTGGCCACGCAGCTGCACCGGCGTCTTGCAGGTCTTGTTGCACAGCGGGCACTGGAGCGACTCCTTCCACTTCTGAATGCAGTTGAAGAGAAAGCAAAATACAATGAATATTTTTGGGGCACATGTGGCTCAAAATTTGTGCCCACAAACAAGGATGTTGTACAATTTCGTATTCTGTGGCCACAAATTATTGCCAACAATTTAGTATTTTGTGGCCACAAAGTTGCATTTATTGTGCACGTTATTGTGGCCAGACTACTGTATTCTGTGGCAACAAATTAGGACATTGGAGCCACAAAACACAAAACTGTATACTCATTTGTGGACCAAAATCAGTTTTTCCTTTTCCAAATAAGGTTAAGTTGTGTCTAATAATATATGTCACGCCTAAAAACGTTTGCCGATAACACGAGGGATAGACTAACTCTCTTGAGCCTTTTTAGAATAGCTGGAGAGCATAAAGAGGCGTTTGGACATATTCAAGATTGTTTGGATAATTTTTACCCTATTGAAGAGACTTTTTTGGAGCAACTGCAGATTATTTGGATACTTTTTGGACCAAATAACAAAATCTTGATAGACAAACGGAAGACTCTAGAGACTTGTTCGATAATCTGAAGAGTCTTTAGAGACTTTGTGAAGTGAAAATTATTCAGATACTTGAAAGACCAATTAGAGTGTTTCTCAGAATGTTTTGGTCCAACAGAGAAGCTTTAAAACCTTGTTAGACCAACTGAACTCTGTCGAGATTTTTCTGATTTACTGAGTCTTTCGAGACTTAATGCCAGTTGCAGAGCAGCGGAGTCAGGAGGATTTTCTAAATGCAAAAAATAGCAAAAGGATATGGAATAAAATGTTGCCGTTGCTGTGAGTGAGATGATGTCTTCACCTGGTGGCGCAACAGGTGATTCTCCAGAGAGCGCTCCACACGAAAGGTCTTCCCGCACTGCTCACAGGCGAAAGGCTTAGGCTGCGCCAGGGGTTGGTGCCGCTTCAGGTGGTTCTGTAGAGACTCCTCTTTGCGGTATGAGCGCTTGCAATGCGGGCACGGGAAGGGCAGTGGCGCCTTGGACGCCACCTGGTGGCTCAGTATCTGGTCCTCCAGAGACGACTTCTCTGGGAAGCTCCTGTCGCACTGCTGCCGCGGGAAAGGCCGCTTGTGGAGCGCCGCATGCTTTTTCAGATCGGCCTTCCAATAGAAGGCTGCGTCGCATTCATCGCAGGAGAAGCGCTTCACGTTCCGCCGCGCCTTCTTTCTCGGGCTTTCATCCTCTTCGCCGGAGTCCATCTCGTCGTTGCTTATGTCGGCGGACGCTGACAGAGCTTGAGAGGGATGAGAGGCAACAAGACCTTCATTTAAAAGAAACCTGTATCCGATTCAAATGCAGCAAAACCTCATAAATCCAATATTTTTGTCTGTTTGGATTTAGAGGAAGCATTCTCATCAGAAATAATGGGCTCCAGCCTCCAACTGTCACAAAAGTGTTAAAAGAAGTGAACCACAGTTAATGTTAAAACACAAACATAATAAAAGGATGTGTACCTTAATTTTGATGAGTTACTGTGTGTATGACGACACTGCTCATATTTTTTAAACATGTTAAATATTTATATTGTACATTAGATTTTTCCTAACACTTGTGTACCGGTATATGTCTACTATTTTAATATTTTTGTTTGCTAATGTTTGTCATATTTGTGGTGGGGGAGAATTATATTTCTAATATTTTTAATGATCAAAAAACATCATCATATTTGTATAGAAATATTTTGCACATTGTCTACTTTCCTAATACGGTACTTGCATATAATGTTTTGTACTATTTTCACATTTTCATATTGTGGCTTTCAGCAATTTTTGTCTAAAAAAATTCTAGTACTGTTATTTGGGATATTTTGTCTAACATATTGTGGAATACCTTAGGAATATTAGGTATATATATATATTAGTGACATGATATTTATACGATATACCTTTTTGGGGGCATGTTTTTTTTTTTTTTGGTCTAAGGCAATATTTCATAGTAGTTTACTACAGAGCGACTTAAAAGACCCATTTCCCATTAAACCTGATGGAATTCCAAAATTATGCAACTTCAATAGGTTCACTTGTTACATAACCTGCTATCAAATCCTAGTTACCCATTTCCACTTTGAAGCTTGGCTTTCGTGTTCTTCTCGGTCTTCCTGATGAAGATTCTTCCACTGAGCCCTGTCACACAAACCAAATATTAAAAGCTTTTTCCTCATTATGTTGCCATACAAACACAGATGAACAAACTAACTAGTAATCTAGAAAGCTCTTATCAAGACCTATAATTTGGCATCCAACTCTATGTGCCTTGTTCCAATTTAATCTTTGATTTGTTTACTAGTGAACTTTCTTGATTCTTGAGGTGAAAGTAAATCACCACCAAAGAAATCAACTGGGGAAGCAGTGTATCCTCTGCATGTCCACCAAATACGGAGACCATTGGATGAAAACGGCCGAAAATTTGAATGTGTGTGTTGTTGACTTATTTGGCATTGCTGTGAGTTTGACATTTAACCTACGTAGTTTTTTTTACATGTTGGCATGACCAAAGCTATGTGGTGAATATCAAATATTTTGGTGCTTATAAATATGCGCCATGGGGTGAAGCCAATGTCTGAGACACCAAACCTGTTTCTCAGCTTGTTCCTGGGCTGGCTTCTTATTGCTAAGTGGGCAGGAATCGGGACTTGGAGCATCTTGCGGTGAGACCGCAGGTTGAAGGACAAGTTGTGTCACAAAGGATGCCTCGGTTATCTCCTGTGTGGGAGACTCTCCATCTTCCACAATGAGCATGGTGGGTGGGCCGCCGACCCCGCTGACAATCATCACAGGGGCGACAGCGGCCTGGGGGTCCGTTTTAGGACTCAGGACTGCCTCGTCATGTCCCACTTCCGAGACACTCAGACTGGATTCTGTGTCAGCAGCAGTCTGGTCGGCGGAGACTGACAACAGTGAGACTTCTGCGTTCATTCAGAGAGGGAATTAATGACATTATGGCAAATTAATGACTGGATAACTTTTCTCGTTTGCAGTTCATTTCAATACATGAGTGGATGATGATAATCAAATTTCCGATGGTTAATAATATTGTTTTAAACATTCCATATGGTTACGAGTAGCATATTTCAAGTGGATTCTTTTCAAAATCATTCTACCCTAGTCTGTAGTAGGCATTTTAGTATCATGCTTGCCTCCTGCCGCAGTTCCTCCATCGCTGATGCTCTTTAGCTCCTTCTCCAGCAGCTCCATATCCCTGCCTAGCCGTCCTACCCGGACGTGCAGCTCCTGTTCCAGTTGTCCGGCCTTCCTCTGCATCACGTCCTCCAACTGCTCGACTTTGATCTTCAGCTCCTCGTTCTCGTCGCACAACTCGGCGAACACCCGCTGAAGCTGAGCTAGCAGACCGCGCTCGATCTCCCGTAGACCGCCAAGAAGGCCGATCGTCGCTTCTTCCCAAGCCGAGTTTGGCGCTTGTTCCTCCCACACCCCCCTGAAGACCGACACGGTGGCTTGGAAGGCGAGCTCGACGATCGACGCCACCTTGCCGTCGAACCTCGCCTCCATGTTTGTGAAAACTCTATACCGAAACGATTTAAAAACACTCAAATCAAGAATAGGACCTTGCTGTGATCAATTGCGACTCATGTTACCAGACGATTGACTATGGAGGACTGTCCGTCGCTATAAAACTTCCTCGTTTGATTTCCGCTTCCGGTTTCATTTTCTTCTTCGTCTCCTTTTCGCCCATTGCTGTCATGGATTGACTATTTCACTACTGTTCCAAATGAATAACACATAACATACTAACAACATATAAGGTTAAATTATTATATATTCTTTAGCAGGCGTCTAGCAGGTACTAAAACGGGTAATGTGCAAACTATGGCCCACGGTCCACATACGGCGAAGTCATATGGCACACAAGTACAGTATTTGCATTATACAAGATAGAGAGTCCTGTAATTTTTTTTTTTGCATTAATTTAGCGATTTACCCCTAAAATTGGATAGTTCAAATGAATTTTTCAAAATGTTGTTATTCATTCATAAAATAATCAGTTGATTGGCTTGTTGTAAATTCAGCACCCTCTGACCCTGAATAGCATAAGCAAAAGTATATTGTATATTAGTGTATTAGTATGCCCAACTCTGCTAAAAAGCCTCAAGGACCCAAGACTGAAATACAACAAGATAATGGTTGAAGCAGCCATTTGAGGCAAATTCCAGGGCTCTGACGAACTCCTACAAAATTTTGCCAAAATAGTCCTGATCTGAAGCAGGTATCCCAGATAAAATGTGAAGGATTCGCCATGAAAACAGGGGTCCAATTGTACTCAAGTAGGCAAAGAGTAGGACATCATTAAAAACTGAGCAGCCAGTCTTTTAAGTCTAAGTCTAGAGGCGTGAAACAAATGAGTGTTTTTTTTTTTAATTTTTTTCCTACATGTGATTTCACGTCGAATCAGACATGCAAAGTCAAAAGGTGTGACAGCTGAAGCGGTTTCCGGTCTGCCATCCATTCATTCATTTGTCCATCCATTCAATCATTCATTCAACATTCCTTGCTTCCACTCCGCTGACATTTCTGTTGGTTTGGAACCACACATCTGGAAGACATTTGAACACACCAAGCACACGCTTACAACACATGTTAGAAACCTGAGAGCAATGGACAGACGTACACATCAACCAGATTCCCATTTGATGGAAACAAAAAAAAAAAAAAA
>NW_017806030.1:789015-796183 GCF_001891065.2 Hippocampus comes
CCCACATACGGCTAGGTCATATGGCACACAAGTATTTGCATTATACAAGATCGAGAGTCCTGTATTTTTTTTTTTGCATTAATTTAGCAATTTACCCCTAAAATTGGATAGTTCAAATGAAATTTCCAAAATGTTGTGATTCATTCATAAAATAATATAATCAGTTGATTGGCTTGTTGTAAATTCAGCACGCTCCGACCCTGAATAGCATAAGCAAAAGTATATTGTATATTAGTGTATTAGTATGCCCAACTCTGCTAAAAAGCCTCAAGGACCCAAGACTGAAATACAACAAGATAATGGTTGAAGCAGCCATTTGAGGCAAATTCCAGGGCTCTGACGAACTCCTACAAAATATTGCCAAAATAGTCCTGATCTGAAGCAGGTATCCCAGATAAAATGTGAAGGATTCGCAATGAAAACAGGGGTCCAATTGTACTCAAGTAGGCAAAGAGTAGGACATCATTAAAAATTGAGCAGCCAGTCTTTTGAGTCGAAGTCTAGAGGCGTGAAACAAATGAGTGTTTTGTTTTTATTTTTTTCCTACATGTGATTTCACGTCGAATCAGACATGCAAAGTCAAAAGGTGTGACAGCTGAAGCGGTTTCCGGTCTGCCATCCATTCATTCATTTGTCCATCCATTCAATCATTCATTCAACATTCGTTGCTTCCACTCCGCTGACATTTCTGTTGGTTTGGAACCACACATCTGGAAGACATTTGAACACACCAAGCACACGCTTACAACACATGTTAGAAACCTGAGAGCAATGGACAGACGTACACATCAACCAGATTCCCATTTGATGGAAACAAAAAAAAAAAAAAAGAGAAATTTGGATGATTTTCGTGGTATGATCAATGAGATCAGTTTCGGATAGAGGGCTTCCTCCACTAAAAGACACAGTTGTGTTCGGTATAAATAGCAGTGTGTTTAAAAAAGTGCCTCACATCTATGTATCATACCAATTCACAGGTGCCAGATGTTAGCCCACTCCTTTTGAACTCACTTATGAGTCTTTAAGGAAGATTATTTATTATTTATCATAAATTATTAAAGCATTTTTGTCCTGCAGAATCTTCAAAGATGGACCTTTGGGACTAACTCCAGAATCTTCAGACATTTTCAACCAACTGTAGAAGTATGCCCAACTCTGCTAAAAAGTCTCAAGGACCCAAGACTGAAATACAACAAGACATTGGACATTTTGGCTTGAAGCAGCCATTTGAGGCAAATTCCAGGGCTCTGACGAACTCCTACAAAATATTGCCAAAATAGTCCTGATCTGAAGCAGGTATCCCAGATAAAATGTGAAGGATTCGCAATGAAAACAGGGGTCCAATTGTACTCAAGTAGGCAAAGAGTAGGACATCATTAAAAATTGAGCAGCCAGTCTTTTGAGTCGAAGTCTAGAGGCGTGAAACAAATGAGTGTTTTGTTTTTATTTTTTTCCTACATGTGATTTCACGTCGAATCAGACATGCAAAGTCAAAAGGTGTGACAGCTGAAGCGGTTTCCGGTCTGCCATCCATTCATTCATTTGTCCATCCATTCAATCATTCATTCAACATTCGTTGCTTCCACTCCGCTGACATTTCTGTTGGTTTGGAACCACACATCTGGAAGACATTTGAACACACCAAGCACACGCTTACAACACATGTTAGAAACCTGAGAGCAATGGACAGACGTACACATCAACCAGATTCCCATTTGATGGAAACAAAAAAAAAAAAAAAGAGAAATTTGGATGATTTTCGTGGTATGATCAATGAGATCAGTTTCGGATAGAGGGCTTCCTCCACTAAAAGACACAGTTGTGTTCGGTATAAATAGCAGTGTGTTTAAAAAAGTGCCTCACATCTATGTATCATACCAATTCACAGGTGCCAGATGTTAGCCCACTCCTTTTGAACTCACTTATGAGTCTTTAAGGAAGATTATTTATTATTTATCATAAATTATTAAAGCATTTTTGTCCTGCAGAATCTTCAAAGATGGACCTTTGGGACTAACTCCAGAATCTTCAGACATTTTCAACCAACTGTAGCGTGCTTCACATCTGTATTGCATCACAGAAATGTTAAAATCTTCAAATATTTTTTAGTTGATAGTTTCTCTCTCTTTTTTTTTCTTTCATATTCTTCAAAGGAGTAACATCTTTGATACATTTTTGTCTTTGATGTTTATTTGGATTCAAAGTGTTGCGAATAGGGGTCCAATTGTACTCAAGTAGGCAAAGAGTAGGACATCATTAAAAATTGAGCAGCCAGTCTTTTGAGTCGAAGTCTAGAGGCGTGAAACAAATGAGTGTTTTGTTTTTATTTTTTTCCTACATGTGATTTCACGTCGAATCAGACATGCAAAGTCAAAAGGTGTGACAGCTGAAGCGGTTTCCGGTCTGCCATCCATTCATTCATTTGTCCATCCATTCAATCATTCATTCAACATTCCTTGCTTCCACTCCGCTGACATTTCTGTTGGTTTGGAACCACACATCTGGAAGACATTTGAACACACCAAGCACACGCTTACAACACATGTTAGAAACCTGAGAGCAATGGACAGACGTACACATCAACCAGATTCCCATTTGATGGAAACAAAAAAAAAAAAAAGAGAAATTTGGATGATTTTCGTGGTATGATCAATGAGATCAATTTCAGATAGAGGGCTTCCTCCACTAAAAGACACAGTTGTGTTCGGTATAAATAGCAGTGTGTTTAAAAAAGTGCCTCACATCTATGTGTCATACCAATTCACAGGTGCCAGATGTTAGCCCACTCCTTTTGAACTCACTTATGAGTCTTTAAGGAAGATTATTTATTATTTATCGTAAATTATTAAAGCATTTTTGTTCTGCAGAATCTTCAAAGATGGACCTTTGGGACCAACTCCAGAATTTTCAGACATTTTCAACCAACTGTAGCGTGCTTCACATGTGTATTGCATCACAGAAATGTTAAAATCTTCACATATTTTTTAGTTGATAGTTTCTCTCTTTTTTTCTTTCATGTTCTTCAAAGGAGTAACATCTTTGATATATTTTTTTCTTTGATGTTTATTTGGATTCAAAGTGTTGCGAATAAATTTGCTGGTACTGAAAACAAAAAATTGCTATTGTCAGAATTTTGAGGTTTACTCACTTTTTTAATTACACTGCTATTACTCTGAACTCTACGCACTCACGCACGCACACACACACGCGCACACACACACACACTCACACACACACACACACACACACACACACGCACACGCACACACACACAGTTCATAAAAGCAATCAGAATAGGAACAGCGCAAGCTACTTGATATTCTGTCTCACAAGCGGCAATCATCTTCCCGCTCCACTTCCCTGCACAGCCAGTTGGCCGAGTTACGGCGTAGACACAGTAGGAGAAGAAGTCAGTTCAAACAGTTCTTCTTTCCTGCGTCACGTTGCATCCAAGCGCTTCCACGTGGGAGGCGGTGAGAAGACATCATTTTTTCTTACTGGACTTCTCTGAGCGTTTGGCTTCCACCTTTCTACCGCGATCTGAGCGCTCTGCCCTGTCTTTGTCCCGTTCCTTGTCCTTTTCTTTCTCTTTTTCCGCCTTCTCTGCCTTCTCGGCTCGGTCTGATCGCTCGCCGCCACGCTCCGAGCCAGCCTTGCTGCCGTCGTGCCGCGTGCCCTCATCGGTGGATGAGGTAGTTGCTTGGGGGAGGCCCCACTTGGCCATCTCCTCGTGTTCCGCGATGCTGCTGCCAATACTGCTCACCCACGTCTTCAGGTCCTCCTGACATAAACAAGTCAGAGTCAATTTCCGTCAAGTTCCATTGCCGTTTTAAAAAACACAAGACTCACTTCGTCTTTAGCGTGGAATAAGAACTCGCTCCCATCCTTCGTCCTGTGAGCACATGAGATCAATCAGTTTGATTGTGTTCGGTATAAATGGGGCAATAAGGAGTTAAAAGTTGCAATATAAGGCGTGGGGACGAGACTGATCTCGTACTTGAGCGTGAAGACATTCTTCTTCTTCTTGTATCCGTTGGTGACATCGCAATGGCAGTGGGCAAGGTTGAGCATTGGCTCGTTGTTGTATGCCGTGGCGGTGTTCTTGGCATCCTTGTAGAAGCCCAGCCCGCCTTTGTGCAGTATGCAGTACAGGTTCACCCAAGACCTGCTGAGGTGGGAAAGCGGAGGGGGTGGGGTTGAGGGAAAAGGGAAGGGAAGGGGCCGGAGATGTGAAGAGTTAGTGGGGGCTGCAGAGTACCCGCTGCTAAGCTAACACCTCACTCACCTGATCTTACAGGTAGGTGGGCGAGAAGGACCAACACCAAGGGAGGAGAAAACACACTGCAGACCAATACAAGACGAACGCCAACAGGGGAAGAGGGGGCACGTGCAGGGTGGAGGGGGATACTTACATTTTGGGGAAAAACAGGGGGGACTTAAATAGGACTTACCTTAGAGGTGACGAGGAGGACGGCAGCCAGCAGCAGCAGCAAACGATTGAAACAAAAAGTATGACAGTTCGGTTAAATGAAAGTTGATCAACAGAATACTCTGAAGAGACTTTTTAGATCAATAAGAGTCTTGAAAGACTTTCTGAAAAAAAAAAAAGGATTTAGAGATTTTTGAGGTCACTTGAACAGCCTTTAAAGACGTTTTGAAAGTGTGGTAATCAAGTTTCTGGACCAAATGAAAAATCTTTGGAGGAGTCTTCTGGGACTTTTGAGAACAACTTAAATCTTTAGGGCCTTCTGGGATCAACAACAGTCTTAAGAGAATTTATGGCTCAACTGAAGAGTCTTTTCGTTGGTGACTCTTAGACCAACCAAAAAAAAAAAAGTCGTTTGAAACTTGACTGTCTTTGGAGCCTTTTTGGACCAGTTAGAGAGTCTAGTAGGGAATTTTAGACCAATTTTAGAGTCGTTTGATACTATTTAGGCCAACTGAATAGCGTTATTTGAACAGTCTTGAAAAGACTCAGCCACCTGTGCGGAAACTTTGGGGGAATTCCTTTTCTGCTGGATAAGTTTTGTATGTAAAACCACCTGTGATGAACTGCTGTGAGTATTGTCAGACATGTCTTGCATAGTATCAGGACCCCGAAGACCCACCTGTTGGTGCTCTTCTTTAGGCTCTCAATGTCTAGCTTGCGGAAGAGGAAACCCTCATGATGTGCACTGTGTGTGGGTGGCTGGGGGGCCGCGGGGCCACTCTGAGCTGGAGCCGAGCGAGAACGCCGCGTGGTTTCTCCTGTCTCTTTGGGTCGCGGCCGGCGCCGTGGTTTGGGTCTGTCCCGAGCTCGAGGCCGGTCAGGACGGGAAGACTTCTCTGGTAGGCCGTTTGGCAGGTGGGAAACCTCGCCTCGGGCCTGGAGAGGGGTCAATCAAGAAGATTTACATATGAATGAATGCACATAGCTGCGTTCAGAGATATGGTTAGCCTAATAGCATCAAGAATTCATTTTTGAATGAGTAAGGACAGCCTAGTTGCCTCTATTCAAACTTTGCGTGTTACTATAACCCTGCGATTCTACACAGACATAAAGAATAAACACAATTTTGAGCAAGCACATTAATTAGTACGCCAAGTAAAACAGATTTAGGCAACTCCTCGTGTTTCTGGGAAAATGTATATTAGAAGTTTTATAAAACATTTTTGGGGTGTAAAAGAAAAAAAAAACATCACCATCAGCTTTTCCACCTTCTGAAATAAATATTGAAAAAATGAATTATAATAACATTACCGGTATATTGGTTTAAGATAAGTATTTTACCAAAAAAAAAAAAAAAAAAAGAACCATTGTGGGCCATATGTGTTGTCATTTAAGTTTGTTACTTGTATTTTTGTGTCACAACTCAAACATTTATCTTGTGCCATATATCAAACAATATCACCCATCTCCTCGTGTTCCGCGATGCTGCTGCCAATACTGCTCACCCACGTCTTCAGGTCCTCCTGACACCGGCACATAAACGAGTCAGAGTAAATTTCCGTCAAGTTCCATTGCCGTGTTAAAAAACAAAAGAATGACTCACTTCATCTTTTGCGTGGAATAAGAATTCGCTCCCATCCTTCGTCCTGTGAGCACATGAGATCAATCAGTTTGATTGTGTTCGGTATAAATGGGGCAATAAGGAGTTAAAAGTTGCAATATAAGGCGTGGGGACGAGACTGATCTTGTACTTGAGCGTGAAGACATTCTTCTTCTTCTTGTATCCGTTGGTGACATCGCAATGGCAGTGGGCAAGGTTGAGCATTGGCTCGTTGTTGTATGCCGTGGCGGTGTTCTTGGCATCCTTGTAGAAGCCCAGCCCGCCTTTGTGCAGTATGCAGTACAGGTTCACCCAAGACCTGCTGAGGTGGGAAAGCGGAGGGGGTGGGGTTGAGGGAAAAGGGAATGGAAGGGGCCGGAGATGTGAAGAGTTAGTGGGGGCTGCAGAGTACCCGCTGCTAAGCTAACACCTCACTCACCTGATCTTACAGGTAGGTGGGCGAGAAGGACCAACACCAAGGGAGGAGAAAACACACTGCAGACCAATACAAGACGAACGCCAACAGGGGAAGAGGGGGCACGTGCAGGGTGGAGGGGGATACTTACATTTTGGGGAAAAACAGGGGGGACTTAAATAGGACTTACCTTAGAGGTGACGAGGAGGACGGCAGCCAGCAGCAGCAGCAAACGATTGAAACAAAAAGTATGACAGTTCGGTTAAATGAAAGTTGATCAACAGAATACTCGTAAGAGACTTTTTAGATCAATAAGAGTCTTGAAAGACTTTCTGAAAAAAAAAAAGGATTTAGAGATTTTTGAGGTCACTTGAACAGCCTTTAAAGACGTTTTGAAAGTGTGGTAATCAAGTTTCTGGACCAAATGAAAAATCTTTGGAGGAGTCTTCTGGGACTTTTGAGAACAACTTAAATCTTTAGGGCCTTCTGGGATCAACAACAGTCTTAAGAGAATTTATGGCTCAACTGAAGAGTCTTTTCGTTGGTGACTCTTAGACCAACCAAAAAAAAAAAAGTCGTTTGAAACTTGACTGTCTTTGGAGCCTTTTTGGACCAGTTAGAGTCTACTAGGGCATTTTAGACCAAATTTAGAGTCGTTTGATACTATTTAGGCCAACTGAATAGTGTTATTTGAACAGTCTTGAAAAGACTCAGCCACCTGTGC
>NW_017806030.1:796881-809569 GCF_001891065.2 Hippocampus comes
GTAATTTTACCAAAAAAAAAAAAAAAAAGAACCATTGTGGGCCATATGTGTTGTCATTTAAGTTTGTTACTTGTATTTTTGTGTCACAACTCAAACATTTATCTTGTGCCATATATCAAACAATATCACGGGAACAGAAAATCATTTTTGCAATTCATTATGGGATATATTGCTTTTCCAGTGAACCGACTGTACTTTTCAATTTGCATTGTTGGATTGAGGGCACTATATAGGTGATAACCTATTGTGCCGACACATTTGAACAGCACTACAAAATGACAACTCACGAAATTGTGCACCAGATCATGGACATTGACCGATTCCAAACACAGCTGGTGACTTTTTTGGAAAACACTGCGTTTAAAGTAAGTATATAAATTTCCAACCTGTGCTGCTTCTCTCTCCTGAAGCTGCTCCACTATTTCTGCCATGGTGGCTCTCCTCTCTCTGCGGGGAAAAAAAAAAAAAGCACACAAAGCAAGATGGCTGCTTTTGTTTTGGAGTAATCAATATAATTATGAGTCAAAAACAAAACTCCACAGAACATTTCTGTTGGCTATAAGCACAATTGTGTGTATAGTATGTAATAAAACGATAAGGTACACACATACATTGATTTGGCTTTAGTAATAACGGCTCTCTGAGGGAACCCTCACAACCGAAAATGAGTTGGACACCCCTGGAAATGGACAGCTTGGTGGTGGAAAAGTGACTGAAGAGAAGCATCATTGTCTTCAAAACAAACATCTCACCCTCCTCCTGAGCGTCTGTCAGACTGTTCCTTGCCAGTGTCGTGCTCGCTGGATTCCTGCCTCTCCAGCCGGTGCCGGTCTCGCTCCCTTCTCCGGCCCTCGTGGCTTCCGTGTCCTTCCTGTTCGCTGGATGTCTGCCTCTCCAGGGTCCGCCGCTCCCGCCGCTCGGTGTGTTCCCTCCACACCTCCTGAGGAAGCTCGTTCTTGCGGGCCTGAATCAGCTGCTCGGGAGACATCTGACACTCCAGCTGGACAGTCTGAGTATGGACCTGCGGCTCAGGGTTAGTCCTGAAGGTCTTTGGCCCTCCATAGAGCCGGTCACGGTTAGGCTCCTGGAGGACCACCTCGGCCATCACGGCGACTTCGGCTCTCTCTGTTATCATCTCCCTGCCTTTCTCCCGAACCTTCTCCAGCCGGCTGGCAACAAGGAGGGGTGTCACAGCGTCGTCCAGGTGTTTGATTTTGGGTTGGCGGAGGTACGGCGAGGGCTTGGCGTCCACTTCCAGCTGAAGAAAGGTTATCAGAATTAATCAAATCATCAAAACCAACAAAACCATTGAAAAAACATTTTTGTAAACTAAAAGAGTAAAAAAACAGTAAGTCAGAGTATATACAGTCATGCTCCAATATATACCTGTGTGTGTGTGTGTGTGTGTGTGTGTGTGTGTGTGTGTGTGTGTGTGTGTGTGTGTGTGTATATATATATATATATATATTTTTTTTTAATGGTAGGATGACATCCATTTATTAGTCTGTCCATCCATCGAATGTCAAACTAAAATAAAAGATAAAGGTATTGCATTCAGGGACAGTCTCAACTGAGTTTTCCAACTATATGAACTCTTCTGGAAAGCGCCTTGTTGTGAAAGTCATGAAAGCTTAGAAAAAAATAGCAAAGCCACTCTAAAAAGACATGAAAAGTAAATGAATCTAATAAACAAAAAGTCAAAAGGAAATAAAAAGTAACTTCGATCCTCAGTGGGATAGGGTCTTCATGAAAAATCCCCAAGTATTCTCACCTTGGCTTGAAGGTGACCCGCCTTCCTGCTGCTTTCTCGTGCCTGATTGGCCGAGACCAACATGGCGGCCGTGGCCACGGACAAGATGGACGAATGGGCGGGATGGACGGGATATCGGACTCTCGAGGGGGATGACGTCGGTGTAGCGGGCGAGGGGGAGGGCGGTGTGCTGGCCTCGTTCTGCTCATAGATGGTCTGTCTCATGACAGGGGAGAGGGGCAGGCGGGGGGGGCTGGGAGGGGGAGCTGGGGGTGCATCCTGGGGGGCCAGGAAGACTTTACGGCCCAGCAGAGGCGTTGCCGGTTGTTTGCTTTGCTCGGCTTTCAGCTTCTCCACCTGGACAAATAACACAAACAACTACTCATCTACTCGGAACACAACAGCAGGTCTTGAAACCCTAACTTGAGTCTGCTCATCCTTAAAACACAATCCAAGTCTTGAAACCGTACTTTAAAACCAAAACACTTACCCTTGTTTGAAACTTGACACCACAATTTGAAACACTAATTTTTGAGACTCATGTTTGAGACCCTAATGAAAATTACTTTGAAATCCTAACACTGCCTTAAAATCCTCAATTGAAAACAAAATCCTGCTTTGGAACTTACTCTGACTTTACAACCTACTTTTATACCTTAGCCCTAATTTGAAATCCTAATCCTAACCCAAATATGAAATCTTGACTTTGACTTGAAAACCTAACCCTTGTTTGAAACCTTAACCTAAACTTGAAAACCTGATTTGAAACAGTAACCCAGTCTTGAAATCCTATTCGGTATTAAACCCCAACCCTGCCATGTCGCCTCAATGTGAAACCCTAATTTGAAAACCAATTGTGAAATCGTAATATGAAACCCTAACCCTGATTTGAAACCTGAAATGTAACTTTCAACCTCAAAACCTGCTTGAAAACCAACACTACTCCAGGCTTGAAACATAACATTGAAACATGTGTCAGGAATTGGTGGACTGCATGAGACAGTCGACACAGATGCGAAATGGCGCCTTGAATTTAGAAACATTCGGAATAGGTCTAGATGAAGAACAAGCAGAACCGTACCGTGGTAAGCCGTCTAAGTGAGCTGAATCGTTCCTCCCAAGTGGCGGCGGCTTTGCGGAAGGCTTCGTGTCGACGTATGAGCTGCTCCACCTCATCCACGCTGCCTCCCAGCTCCCTGCTGCTGACCAGGGGCTCCTGCGCCGTCAGCCACGCCTCCGCCACCACCGCCTCCTGAGCAAACTGGTGAACCTCCAGCACTGCACGGGCAACATTTAGACACCATTGTACTCTATATACAGTGTTAAGTGTAAAATGTAAGCAACAGACTCGTCGGTGTCATATTGTGATTTTGGAATCGCCTTTTAGCATTGATTTTATATCCTTGTTATCTGGGTTAAGGGCCATGTACTAATACGGTCTTTTTCTTCACTCGTATGACAATTCAGTGCACTGCTTGAGAGGCCAGAGCGGGGCTCGGCAACCCGCGGCTCAGGAGCCGCATGTGGCTCTTTAGCGCCACCGTAGTGGCTCCCTGGAGTTTTTTCAAAAATGTTTGAAAATTGAAAACGATGGGGGAGGGAAATATATTTTTTGTTGAAACTGTAAAATGAATATCGTTGCTCTAGCCGCTAGAGTAACGATATTCATTTTACAGTTTCGACCCATCCAAACAAGAATGGGAAGGCAGATGGGTCGCCAGGCAGGTCCCCAACTTATCTCACGATAATATACAAACTACAAGTTACTTGTACTGTCAGACCAAAATGTCACAAGCTGACATATGTGTTATCAATACTACTGATGACATTACACAAATTCGACTAGCTAACATGTAGATCTTAACTAGTCATACTTTTAGTGCGCAGATGTCAACTACTGCACATTTTGGCTCACTAGTAACATGTTGTTGTTCTATTAGGATGCCAATGTTGTTCTACTTGTGTGCAAAAATTGATGCAGTAGAGTAAAACGTTATTTGTAAGACAACACAGTTACTCTACGAGTGCCGTGAACTGTGTTATTACTGAGGACAAAGCGCATACTAGTACACGGACCTTTAGCTCAATACAAGGGATATTGAATAAGTGTTCAATCGGCTTTCTGTAATATACTGTTCTTGTGCATGTATGTGCACGTACGTTGCTGGAGGGCCTCCCAGTGCTTGTCCCACTTCACAGACAGCTCGTGTTGCTTAGCGACAACCTGGTCCAGCTTCTCCTTGATCTGCACTCAAAAAATGTCAAACGTTCTCATCTTTATCATAATCATCATTATGTGTCTTGATGCAATAAAAATTGGGAAACACTGTTGCAATTCAATCACAAATTAGTAGAGTGACCTGGTGAGCTGCAGGGTTCCTTGCCGCCAGCAGCATCTTTCCCATGTCGATACATTCCATCACACTCTGACTCCGGGCGTCCACCTCGTTCCTCAGACTCTGGTGATAGTTCATCAGAACTTCTACAGATGACACGTCCCTGAACACCACATGGTGAAAACATAAGGACAGCATCACATACCAACAGTACCAACCAGAACCCTGTCGTGAAACCATACCCCTGGTTTGGAACTCACTCAATTCCCAGCTTGAAACATTACTTTGAAAGCCTAACACTCATTTGAAACCCCAAAACTATCTTGAAACTCTACTGGGAGGTCCGAACACTTGTTTGCAACCCTAACCCAGTCTTGAAACCCCAATTCGAACCACATTGGGTTCATAATGAATACAAACAAATACAAGTACAAGAGCTTCAAGATTAAAAAAGGCTATAAAAGGGTGCTGCATGCATACCTTGGCTTCTCCCCCGTGTTGATCTGGCAGAGGATGGAGTCCATCCACATGATCTGATCGCGAGCAAGGCCCAAGAACCTGAGCTTGTCCGTCTCAGTGGTGATCTGTAGCCGACACTCCTCGCACGAGGTGAGCAGCTCCTTCCAGCATTGCATAACTTGGTGCTCGCGGCAGGCAATGGCTTCCGCTTTCTCACCGGCATACACGGTCCTCAACTGGGCCGCGCTCTCCTGCAGCTGACGCACCTGATGGACCACAATGACGTTACAAGGCTCCCGCAGAAAAGGGACAATCTTGACCTTTTACATCAGGGGCGGCAAATATTTTATATGCCGTACCTGAGTGACCAGCAGTTGGATATCCTGCTCGAAGCCGTGCAGCAGCCTTTGCAGCGTGCTGGTGTTGGCCGTACTGCTCTGACAGATGCGCACCTCCGGTAACCTGCGGTGCTTGTCCTCAATCTGAGACAGAACCTGGAAACCATGTAAGCAAAAGTTGCTTCATGTCCAACTCATCCCATAGTGTTTTCATGTAACTTCATCAGTGCGACTTTTCTACGTTTCCTACCACCTGCGTGTCGCGACGAGCTCACCTCCCGGCAGTCGGCAAAGAACTTGTGCAGCTGGTGCGAGGCAGCCAGCATCTGTGCTCGTGTCTCTATCAACTCCAGCAGTTCAGCCCATGACTCGTTGACGGCGTCCTTCCACTCGGCGATGACGGCAGCCTCGGCATGGCCGTAATCGATAAGCTCGTCCACCATTTGATTGACAGCCGTCACGCGTTCCTGACCCACGCTGCCTGTCTCTGATGCAAACTCTGTAAATTTCTCCTGGAGCAACTAAAAAAAAGATATTTTGACATTCTTGTAGAACCTTCCATATTGAGATGAGTAGTCATTTCATCTTCAACTTTTAGCCATCATAATAATGAATCTCCAGCATCTTAAACACTAGCCAACGTAGAGTCTTTCATCGCAACTGGCCAAGGCGGTAAGCCTTTGCTTTGCCTTTTTTCCGAGCTCAGAATGTGGTAAGCTGCAATTGCTTTGTAAATGTGCACTGTCACGTTCTCTACTATTTATGGCCCTGATGCAGCTGATGCGGAATCCACAGTGTCCCAACTTACGCTGACATGCTCAAAGTCCTGTCCCAGCTCGGGCGAACTAGCCACCACTTCCCTCTGAGCGATCCATTGCTCCAGCTCATCCACCTCGCGGTTGAGCTGGTAGAGCCAGTACTGCTGCTCCAGGCGGCTCTTGCGCAGAAACAGAATACAACAGAGCATGTTTTTTTTTTTTTACACCCGAGTGTCATTGATGTAAGAAAAAGCTTTTCTATATTTGTTCCAAAAAGTCTCGTAGACC
Organism: Hippocampus comes; assembly: GCF_001891065.2. Lineage (NCBI taxonomy): Eukaryota > Metazoa > Chordata > Actinopteri > Syngnathiformes > Syngnathidae > Hippocampus > Hippocampus comes. Next base: position 802,811 of record NW_017806030.1, read on the forward strand.
CTCTTGGTGTTGCTTCAAAATGTGGAAACAGAATACAACAGAGCATATTTTTTTTACACCTGAGTGTCATTGATGTAAGAAAAAGCTTTTCTACATTTGTTCCAAAAAGTCTCGTAGACCCTCTTGGTGTTGCTTCAAAATGTCTCTGAAGACTCAGTTCAATCAAAAATTTATTGCGGATTCTCTAGTTAGATCAAACCGTATTTAATGCCTATTCAATTGGTCTAAAAAGGCTTTGAAGAATCTCCGGCCGGTTCAGTTGGTCTTTACAGAGTCTCCAGTTGGTCCAAGTTCAAAATGTCTCTGAAGACTCAGTTAAATCAAACATTGATTGTGGATTCTCTAGTTAGACCAAACCATATTTAATGCCTATTCAAATGGTCTAAACAGTATCTTCAATTGGTCTAAAAAGGCTTTGAAGAATCTCAGGCCGATTCAGTTGGTCTTTACAGAGTCTCCAGTTGGTCCAAAAATGGACTCAACTGGTTCAAAACGTTTCTTCTCACGCTTCAGTTGATCTAATATGTCTTTGAGTTTGTCCAAAAAGTCTATAGATTGCATTGTGTGTTTGTTCGCTAACCAGTCAGGGTGTCCCATCTCCAGCAGCTGCCGACACTGCTGAGACAGCAGCCCAATGGTCTCAGCATAGTCCTCGATGGTCTGTTCCAGGACCAGGTGCTTCTTCAGCAGCTGCAAGGTACTCGGCTCGTCCTGAATGGAAGAAGATGAAGGTGATGAGGAAGGAAGACGTTTTATGGAGGCACCTCTGAAAAGAATTTTCACGCCTCAATAAATGCGACTGTTGAGCCTTTGTGGTGATTTCCAGATTATGTCAGGTTGTGCATTCCGAAAATATAGATATTTTTTTTCTCACCTTCCCTTTCTCCTCATTCATCATGTGCAGCTCCTGCTCACTGAGCCAGGCTTCCACCTCGGCCGTGTCAAAGTAGTACTGCTGCGCCTGGTACATGGCGTCCAGCACCAGCTGCCGACGTTCCGTTTCGGCCCAGAGCAGCGCCCAGAGCTGGGACAGCTGCTCGTGACCCACATGGACAGCATTTGCCTCGGGACTCCGGACCGAAGCGAAGATGGCTGCACGCTCCAAGACCTCCTCCACACGGCTAAGGTGGCCCTGGAGCTCCTTTTGGAGAGTCTGCAAGAAAACAGGGGAAGGATGCATTTGAGCAGGGGTGGGCAAACTTTTCCATTCAAGGGCCACATTTAATTTTTTTAAATGGACAGATGGGCCAGGTCATTTTAAGATGAGGTTAAAAAAAGTTATAATGTGTATTTATAATATGTGTCGCTGATGGTGTTGTGGTACACTCGCCTGACTTGTTTGCGGGCAGCGTGGGATTGGTTCCAACTCAGTGATGGTGTGAATGTGGGTGTGTATGGTTGTTTGTCTCTTTATGTGGAATGAATATGGAAGTAATACAAACAAACACAACAGGAGTTTTGATCATTTAAATACTGGTATGTGGTCTGTGAGTCGAATTTTGCCCATGACAGCATTACATGATTACAAGTGCTAAATGGAGATTCTGATGGCCCCACCTGATTCTTCTTCATGAGCTGCTGCACCGACTGCAGGGAGGAGCCATGTTCCTGACTCATGGCCAGTGGGAGGCGCTCCTGCACCCACAACTGCAACACGCAATGACATTATATGGAATTAATATGGAAGTAACACAAACAAACATATTAGGAGTTTTGATCATTTAAATACCGGTATGTGGTCTATGAGTCGAATTTTGCCCATGACAGCATTACATGATTACAAGTGCTAAATGGAGATTCTGATGGCCCCACCTGATTCTTCTTCATGAGCTGCTGCACCGACTGCAGGGAGGAGCCATGTTCCTGACTCATGGCCAGTGGGAGGCGCTCCTGCACCCACAACTGCAACACGCAATGACAAGTCAGACATTCATTTTCTCACATAAACATACAGTGACAGACTCTCTGCTTATATCACTGTATTGCACATCTTTCCACTACACTCGTATATTCTTCACATCTGCCATTCTGTGCTTATTTTCCAGGCTTTTCTGTCGCGTGCTATAGCACAGACTGAGAGCGTAATGCATGAGAGCAGAGTTGTCTTAAAAAAAGCCTAAAAGTAAAGCACAAAGTGAAGTATGCAGAGAGTGAGAAATCACCAGTGTTCTCCATAAAAGCTAGAAAACAAGTCCAGAGGGAAAAATGTAAACAGTATGATCGTTTCTTTATAGTCGGACATTGTAGACGATACTCACCATCTCATCCTCCAGGTCTCGTCCCACCTGGTGCACCTCCTTGGAGGCCAGCAGCAGTCGTCTGCGCTCCTTGAGAGGTTCGATGAGGCGCACCATGCGAGCCTCGACCGCTGCCTGCTGCTCAGCCACCGTCTCCTTGGCTCGTGTCTGTTGCGGCACAGCGGACGCCTGAGCCTGCAGCTCACCAACCTCCTGGTACCACTCCTCCATCTGGTACTCCATGTTCTGAATGTACAAGAACGGAGAAGATCAAGTAGGCGCATGGGTAGATAGGTGGGTAGGTGTGCTAGGTAGGGCAAGTAGGCGGATAAATCGGTTGGTAGTTGTGTCGCGCATGCTAGTGTGGGTAGGATAAATCACAGTACCAACCTGCAATTTTTTCAGCTGCCTGTTGACAGTGGCCAGGTCATGGCCGCAGTCCACGTAGGCCAGCTGGCCCTCCATCTGCCCCAGCCTCTGGTCCAGGCTGCGGTAGCTCTGTGCCAGCAGGTCGGCCTTGTTGGCCTGGAAGAGCTGCTGGGCCCTGGCTTGCGTGGTGCTCTCCAGGTCCAGCCAGCACTGGCGAATTTCCTCCAATTTCTGACGCACCAGCGGGCTCAGCTCAGGCTTCTCCTGGATCAAGTGCTGGCCCTCCTGCGAGACCCAAATGTTACATGTCAGCAACACAACATGCTTGTCAAGTGGGATCAGATTTTTTTTTTTCAGACAGTATGTCACCATATGTGTGAGTATATCTGTCTGTGATGGGGAGCTGCAGATGAAAAGAAGAGACCATGGTAATTGGGGGGAAGGGAGTGCAGATAATGTACCATTACATTACACACAGACACACACACCAAAGCACCTGCTCCCTCCCATCCCCCAGCCAAATGTTATTCCCTATTTGTACCCTTTTCACTAGTAGCGAATGGGTAACATCACAACTGAAAGAAATCCTAGTTTTTGAAGAAAACCATTGCATTAGAGCTCATGGATGTTCCTAATCTTATGGCCAGTTATTGGCCTGAAAAGCAGCAATAATGTAGCACTGAGACCACTGCGGTGATGTTAAATTGTTGTTTAAATGTGTCTTGTGAGTGTGGGAGGACCGCGTGGGCTGAAGCAACCACATTTGCTCACAGGCATGCACACACACACACACACACACACACACACACACACACACACACACACACACACACACACAGTAAATATGTTCTATATTCCTTGTAATGCATGCCACGAATTGTATCCTAGTAGATTCATTGCAAGAATGAGATGTTGTATAGAGCAGACAAGGAACACAGTACACAGGACCCTTTGACTCATATGGCAGGTTGCATCTTACACTAAACATCGTGATGACAAACATTCAATTCTTTACTGAAAAACACTAAGAGCCGCTTTTCTAGGTCATTCGTTGCGAGAAAGAGGAAACAAAACCAAGGCACGGAACCCAGGATTCAACGTCCTCTGACAACACATTAACAACGAGCCACCCTGCGATCACAAACATACAATTGTTTACTGGAAAACACTAGTAGTTTTATATCTCACTGATTTCTTGCGAGAAAGGGGAGACATACAGATCGAAATGCAGCCCTTAAGGTCTAACTAACATAAAAGCCACTGTCATGGCTGTCATAAACATGCAATTGTTTATCGGAAAACAACGTCAGTTGTCTTTCCGATTGATTCCTTACATGGAAGAGGAGATGATTAACAAAGAATTCGGCATACAAGACTTTCTGTCTCACATGGGAGGTGATATCACTCATACTAAATATTCACCTCCTCGTGACCACAGACATACAATTGCTGACGAGGAAATGGCACAAATGATCTATGTAGTTTATTCATTGCATTAAAAAGGGATGCACGGCGCACAGACGGAATGCAGTGAACAAGGTTGTCTGACAGAAGCTCAGACGTACAGTCAGTCTGTCACTGCGGCAGACATCTGCTAGCCTCCAAATCTGCTAGCGTATCAATATTTACTCCCGAGCGTGGGGAAACCTGACAGTCATTCATTCGACATCCTGGCTCCCCATGTGGAAGCAACATTTATGCAAAGTCAACAATCACTGCTGCCACTACGAGCAATTCTAACTAATATTACGACTGTTGCAACTATTACTGCTACTACTATACCACTACCCCTTCCACCATAACTGTTTCTATTACCACAACTATGACTACTATTACATCTTCTATGACGACTACCCCCACCACAGTGACTACTACCACGAACAGGCACTCTTACTATTACTACCACTACTAATGACTACTAACTACTACTACGACACACCACCAGCAAAAACAATCTGACTACCACACTACTACTACTAACACCACTGTCACTACTAGAATACTATTACCATCATTGAGATTACCACTACTAATATTGCAACCCCAAATACGACTACTACTACTGCTACTAGTACCACTACTAGTACTACTACGATCACCGCCACAAATACTAACTACTCTGACAACTACCATGATCGCAGCAACTATGACCATTACTATTACTACCACCACTTCCACAAATACTACAATCTACAATTAACAACTAATACAATACTAACATTTTTATTCCATTCGTCTGCAGCCCATTTGGGGTGCAATCTTGTCGGGCCTCAACAAACAGCACCCTCTGCTAGTTACTGATGATCCAAATAAGATGACTGTTTATCATCAAACTATATTCAACATAACACAGCTATTGTGCACATCCTAATGTTCAAACTGGACACCAGACTCTCAGGCCTGTCGAGGCATTACTTGTCTTCAAAGCGTCCTTTTGTGCGTCATCATTGAGGATAAAAGTAGTCCACAAGCACTCAGAGGAGACACAATCAGGACAGCAAAAAAAAAAACCTCACGACCCACGTCGACACGGCGGCCCTTTAATCAGGACGCCGTTCTCCTCAGTGTTTGAAGAGCTCTTCACGGACATGAACAATGGTTGACGCTCAAAGGAAAGAGCGTATATTTTCTATTTTCTGGCTGTCAGCATGACAACGACTTTTGATGTTGAGTCACGATTGGTGCGCTGGCCGTTCTCTCTGTGCTCCCAGCGGAGGAGTTGAGTTTCAGCCATACCCGCTCACGGAATACTGCAGGGGAAGCTTGATGCGGTGCACAAGTGAGCGCATGCGTGACCTCCTTTTCGTTTTCAGCATATGCCTCACGAGGGAGAAGTCACCTGTTTGATTCCAACAGCATTAGGATTGAGTTATGTGGAGCGGTTTGAGTGACGCTCACGTGGTGCCAAACACTCACGAAAGAAATGCTCGCTGCAATCCATCTGACATAGCATTAGCATCAGTTAGCATTAAATTATTAAAATGGTATCTCTTAATTTTGATGGTTGGTGTGTACAGTATGATGGGAGATTAGCTCAAATGGGGTTTCATGATAATATGAAAGGCAAAAAAACAATGAAAGCACAATCAGACCGATGAATACAAATAGAGGCCATTTGTAAGTTACCCCAACGACTGTGCATAATATGCTGCTTTTATATGAGGATTGCAATGCTAAGTGTGGAAGGCAATGACAAACAGTAAAACTAAAAGAAGCTGAAGTAACCCAGACTGTGCATGATACACTGCTTGGAAAAAATATATATATTTTGAAGTGATTGTGTGAAATTAGCATCTAAGATGGCAACAAAGAAAGCAAAAAGAAGAACAGCTGTTTACAGTGTGATACCAAAAAGAGCCACGCATGATATGTCGCTAGGAATGAGGAAAATGATGATACATTAATGTTGAATGAAATACACGGTGGAAAGCAGCAACCAAAACAAGAAAAGCACAAAAAGATGGTGAAAGACTTCCTGCAGTATTTTGCTGAAATAGCCCAGACTATGCATGAAACGGAAAAGAGCAGCGTGCGGCTTTCGAGCCACGGGTTGCCGACCCCCGGCCGAGACAGTGCATGATATGCTGCTTGTTTTGAATGAGGGTATTAGGATAGCATGTCATAATAAATGGACTCACCCTCTCAATCTTGTCCAGCCACTCTTTGTTCTGTGCTAGCTCTGCCATGAAGGCCTGGTGCTTGAGCCATTTCTTGTGAAGCTTCTGCATGTCATCGCAGTTTCCGTCCCTCGCCATCAGCATCTTCTCGCTCACCCAGTTGCCCAGCTGGGGGCAAAAAGAAAGAGCTTCATAATCGTAATCAATCAATCATTTAAAGTCAACAAGTTTTGATGTCCCGAAGCAATGGAGGCATCATATTACTATGGAGTCTGCTTGTTTTCCCCTGCGTGGGTTTTCTCCGGGTACTCCGGTTTCCTCCCACATTTCAAAAACATGCATGGCAGGTTAATGGAACACTCTAAATTGTCTCTAGGTGCGAATGTGCGCATGGATGGTTGTTCGTCTATGTGCGCCCTGCGATTGGCTGGCAACCGGTTCAGGGTGTCCTCTGCCTACTGCCCAAAGACAGCTGGGATAGGACACACACACACACACACACACACACACACACACACACACACACACACCCACAC
>NW_017806030.1:809591-812149 GCF_001891065.2 Hippocampus comes
GCCCCAACACAGCTGTGGTATACCGCACACACACACACACACACACACACACACACACACACACACACACACACACACATACACACACATACACACACACACACGCGACAGCATCGTCATCTCCCGGCAACAACATCCTCGCATCGCGGCATGCAGCATCGCCTTCAACTCAAACCGGCTTTTACCGGCGACACTCCTGAGCAGGAACGGCCCGAGGAGGAGGACGAAGAGGAAGCGAAGGGGGGCAGGGGGATCCGTCACCAGGGTCCGCATCCGAGCACGTGCGCAGGAGAAAGAGCAGAAAAAAAACCTCGTCCTCCTCCCCCTCCTTTTCCCAAAACAATAAAATGGCAGACTGCCTGAGATGATGCGCTGGCGCCTCCCACATTCATTGAAGGAGGAGGTGGGAAGCGAAGGGAGGGGGGGAGGAATGGGGGGAGCTTACCGGACACAGCTGATGATGCAGGGGGTTCAATGTGTGTGTCAGTGTGTTTTCTTTGAAAGGGATTTATTTCTCTTTTTCTCTTTTTCTCTTTCTCTCTCTCTCTCTCTCTCTCTCTCACACACACACACACACACACACACACACACACACACACACACACACACACACACACACACACACGCACACGCACTTAACCACGCCCGACCCCCACTTCTGCAGTTCGCCTCCGTACTGCAGTTGCATCGCACGAGGGGAAATTGGACAACGGCTTGTGCTCAACGAGCTGATACGCTGAGCCTCAGCGCCAATGGCGGGGAATATTTTCTTCAGAAACTACTTAGAAGTTCTACAGACTTTAATTTCTTGGTACTTTTCATTAATTACTAATAAATTTTCAGCCCCTTTCCATTGTACCAGTTTGACCCCAAAACAGCCTGGTTCCGACCTCTGTGGTCGCTTTTCCATTACACTTTTTCAGGACAGAGTGATTACAACGGAACCATTCCTCAGAACCCCTTCCAACCTGGTTCTAGAGCACAGGCCAAAGAAGAGGGCCGTAATATCGCTGTCAACTGATCGACTGACAGATGTAGGCGTTTCTTTTAGAGATGCGGCAGGTGACTTCACTGCACGTGCCCATTTACTGGTTTTAATCAAGCAGTACACATATATTGTATTTTACAAACATACTTAATCATATTTACAATTATATAATAATAATAATAAATGTATTTTGCACGCTTCGATCTTCCGCATGGAATGTCAAAGACTGTGTGCGCTGAATTGGAAGAGAATGGGTGGAGCCGATTTCATTGGTCAGGAAGTAAGTTGGCTGTGTTCACTCTCAAAAGAGCACAAACGCCCCTTTCTGACTTTGTCCGTCTCTGAAAATACAAAAAGAAAGAAAACTCCATGCACGCAGTTGTGCTGGAGTAAAGTCTTCCCTCGGAGGGCCGTTTACCGTGAAATCGTTTATTTATCTCACTGTGTTATTACTTGTACACAACATACTGAGAGATTACTAGTTTTGAAATCTGTTTGTTCAATCATTGTTCAAGTGAGTGTAAACAGGGTAACAAAATTATTGCAAAAGCTCAACGCTATTTATTACACATGACAAATTGACATTTCAGTACAGATTTTAGCAAGGATCATGGAAATTAACACACATGATTTGCTTTCGCGGACCACCTAAAATTATGTGGTGGGAGGGATAGGGCCCCTGGGACTTGAGTTTGCCACTTGTGATTTAGAGTGTTCCATTCATCTGCCATCCATGTTTTTGGAACATGTCAACTCCACATAGGAAGGCGGGAGCTGGAATCGAACCCTGCACCTCTGCACCGTGAGGCAGATGTGCTCATCAGTCGATTGTATGACTGGTGTGGTGCATTTGAGTCCATATTTTTGATCATTTAAAAACAGAGGACTTGAATTTGTATCTAATCTGCTAGCTTGGTCAATCATTAATAACATGTTTTGTGGATACACGTTTCGACAAGTTTGGAATTTTTACTGTGTGAACAAAGCAGACATTATTTTCAAACCCACTAATCAAATGGGAGCAGAGAAAGAAATGTTCAAAACAAATCAAGTCTGGTCTTTGACATACTCACCTCGTGACAGTCCTGGAGGAATCTCTGGAGAGCCCACTGGTGATTGAGTTTTTCCAACCACTGATGAGCCTGCTCGCGGTTCTGGTTGCCCCTGAACCCAACACATGAGCACGTCAATTCAACACACTTTCTGTCTCTCTAAAGTTTGCATCTTTCAGTAGAGACAATGTGAAATGTCCTCATACTGTAATATTACCCAAAAAAACAGATATATAGGATTTTGAAGAAAACCATACGCAGTATCTTCTTAAAATTCTGCGTATGTTATTTTAATGCATTAAAAATAACAAGTGCAGCATAAATGGGGGCAAGGTTATGATACATTTTAATTCACTGCAATCGAATAGCAAATATATACGGCACATTTACTGATATTGAGCGGATAGGCAAACCCCTCAGTTGACGACACACTCATCCCTGCCCCAACAACAGACACGAGTGCGCACACACACACACACACACACACACACACGCACACACACACACACACACACACA